>NC_053442.1:36037452-36148209 GCF_007990345.1 Gossypium hirsutum | reverse complement strand
CGAAACAAAGAAGTAAGTGTGCCACCAAGTTCAACAAACCGATTGTTGAAACGAGTAAAGGAAAGATGGAAGCCCAACCAAGTCGATCTCGAGACATAAAATGTTTCAAATGCCTTGGAAGGGCCACATCGCGAGCCAATGTCCAAATCGGAATGTGATGTTTGTTCGAGACGATGGCGAGATTGAATCTGAAAGTGAACAAGAGAAGGAGGCCATTGAACAAACCGAAGATGAAGAAATGTTGAACAAGCCGAAAATGGAGAAATATTGGTGGTAAAGAGAAGCCTTACTTTGCAAGGTGCCGAAAACGATCAACAACGCGAAAACATTTTCATACGCGATGTCAAGTGCAAGGTAAGATTTGTTGCGTTATAATTGATGGGGGAAGTTGTACAAATGTGGCAAGTTCAATGATGGTGGAGAAACTCGGATTGGCCACCATTAAACATCCCCATCCGTATAAACTCCAATGGCTTAACGATGGTGGAGAATTGAAGGTAACGAAGCAAGTGTTGATTTCGTTTACAATTGGGAAGTATCAAGATGAAGTTATGTGTGACGTCGTACCAATGCATGCGGGGCATCTTCTTTTGGGGAGGCCTTGGCAATTCGACAAGCGAGCGATTCATGACGGATATACAAACCGATACTCTTTCAAACACATGGGACGAATGGTGACGTTAGCTCCATTATCACCGAAACAAGTGTATGAAGATCAACTCAAAATGAGGAGTTCGATTGAAAAATCAAAAGAAATCGAGAGAGAGCAAAAAATGAAAAGAATAAAGAAAAGAGTGAAGAAAAGAAGAAAAACAAAAGATGAGTGATAAAAAGAGAGAGAGTGATTCAAAAGAAAAAGAAACGAGTGATGAAAATGAAAAAAGAATTTGTTTGTAAAAGAGAGAGAAGTTCGAAAATCGATGTTATTGAAACAACCATTATTGGTTCTTTTGTACAAGGAGAGCTTGCTTGGCACTAACGAATTTGATGATAAGTTGCCCTCTTCTATTTTGTCTGTGTTGCAGGAATTTCGAGACGTATTCCCGGAAGAAATCCCGAGTGGGTTACCACCTATTCGTGGAATCGAACACCAAATAGATCTTGTGCCGGGAGCTGCGATTCCAAACCGACCTGCTTACCGGAGCAATCCTGAAGAGACGAAAGAATTACAAAAGCAAGTAAATGAACTCCTTGAAAAGGGCTATGTGCGCGAAAGCCTTAGTCCATGCGCCGTGCCTGTTTTGCTTGTCCCGAAAAAGGATGGAACGTGGAGGATGTACGTGGACTGCCGTGCTATAAACAAGATAACTATCAAGTATCGTCATCCTATACCACGATTGGATGATATGCTTGACGAGCTAAGTGGCGCAAGTCTGTTTTCAAAAATTGATCTTAAGAGTGGTTATCACCAAATACGGATGCGTGAGGGTGATGAATGGAAGACTGCGTTTAAAACGAAGCATGGGCTTTACGAATGGCTCGTTATGCCATTTGGCTTAACGAACGCCCCAAGCACGTTCATGAGGCTTATGAATCACGTTCTAAGACCTTTTATTGGTAGATTTTGCGTCGTATACTTCGATGATATATTAGTTTATAGTAAAAATTTAGATGATCATGTTTTACATTTGAAGGCTGTTTTGGAAGTATTGAGGAAAGAAACTTTGTATGCTAATTTAAAGAAATGTGAATTTTGCACTAACAAGGTTGTGTTTTTAGGTTTCGTTGTTAGTTCGGAGGGCCTTGAAGTCGATCAAGAGAAGATCAAGGCGATCCAAGAATGGCCCCGTCCGACGAATGTCTCCCAAGTCCGAAGTTTCCATGGATTAGCAAGTTTTTACCGTCGATTCGTGCCAAACTTCAGCACCTTAGCCGCACCCTTGACTGGAGTTATTCGTAAGAATTCCAACTTCGTTTGGGGAGAGGAACAAGAAAAATCCTTTTTGAAAATTAAAGATTGTCTAACTCATGCACCGTTATTAGCTTTGCCTAATTTTGATAAAACCTTCGAGTTAGAATGTGATGCCTCAGGTTTAGGCATTGGAGCTGTGTTGATGCAAGATGGACGGCCTATTGCCTATTTTAGCGAGAAACTCAATGGTGCCGTCTTAAACTATCCGACTTATGACAAGGAGCTCTATTCGTTGATTCGAGCCTTAGAGACGTGGCAACACTATCTTTGGCCCAAAGAATTCGTCATACATACCGATCACGAATCCTTGAAGTACTTAAAGGGTCAACACAAGTTGAATAAGCGGCATGCTAAGTGGGTAGAATTTCTCGAATCTTTCCATATGTTATTAAATATAAAAAGGTAAGGAAAACGTAGTGGCTGATGCACTATCTCGAAGGTATGCGTTGTTAAATATTTGGATGCTAAGTTAATGGGTTTGTATTTCTTAAAGATTTATATGTCAACGATGCTGACTTTAGTGAATTCTTTAGGTTATGCGCAAAGGGAGCTTACGAGAAGTACTATCGACATGATGGGTACTTGTTCCGAGAAGGAAAGCTTTGTATACCCCAAGGTTCCGTACGAGAAGTGTTGATCGAAGAATCTCATAGTGGAGGATTAATGGGGCACTTCGGAGTTGCAAAGACGTTAGCCATGCTCAACGAACATTTCTTTTGGCCTAAGATGCGACGAGATGTCGAACGGTTTTGTAATCGATGCATTGCATGCAAACGGGCTAAGTCACGAATTAAGCCCCATGGTTTGTATAAGCCATTGCCTATTCCCGAAACCCCTTGGTCTGATATCTCAATGGATTTCGTGCTAGGTTTACCGAGGAGTAAAAATGGCCGAGATTCAATATTTGTGGTTGTAGATAGGTTCTCAAAAATGGCTCATTTTATAGCCTGTCATAAAACTGATGATGCCGTGAATATTGCTAATTTATTTTTCAAAGAAGTGGTCAGGTTGCATGGCATGCCTAGGACGATTGTGTCCGACCGAGACGCGAAGTTTCTTAGCCATTTTTGGAGGACACTATGGGGGCGCCTTGGAACGAAGTTGCTGTTTTCAACCACTTGCCATCCGCAAACGGACGGCCAAACCGAAGTGGTCAATCGGATTTTGTCTACATTGCTTCGAGCTATCATCCGGAAAAATTTGAAGGCTTGGGAAGAATGTTTACCACATGTGGAGTTTGCGTATAATAGAGCTATTCACTCAGCTACCAAATTTTCTCCTTTTGAAATCGTTTATGGTTTCAATCCGTTAACACCATTAGATTTAATGCCATTGCCTTCTAACCAATTTGTGCATGTAGATGGAAAGCGTAAAGCTGATTTCGTCAAGCAATTGCACCAACGAGTTCGAGAAAACATTGAGGCAAGGACCAAGAACTATGAACAACATGCTAACAAAGGTCGTAAACGAGTTGTGTTCGAGCCGGGAGATTGGGTGTGGTTGCATATGCGCAAGGAAAGATTTCCTATGCAACGACGATCTAAACTACTTCCGAGAGGGGATGGACTGTTTCAAGTCCTTGAACGAATTAATGACAATTCTTATAAATTGGACTTGCCTGGTGAATATAATGTTAGCGCGACTTTTAACGTTTCTGATTTGTCTCCGTTTGATGCAGATTCCGATTTGAGGACAAATCGTTCTGAAGAGGAGGGGAATGATGTGAGCTTGCCTACGAACCAAATGGAGAACGAACAAGAAGCTATTAAGCTGCCCATTGGTCATATAACGCGAGCTAGAGCTAAACGATTTAAAGATGCTATTTTAGCATTGGTGGAACAGATTGAGGAAAATGAAAGCAAAGAGCTTAAAGACGAGCTGAATATTTTCAACTTCTTTGAAGTTGAAATTCGTTCTAGCTAATTAAATTGCTGCTGGATTTTAAACCAATTAAATAAGCATTTAATTAAGTCTTATTACAGCTTATTAATATGTTTTTATTTAATATAAGTGTTTAATATGTCTTAATTTAGTTACATTAAAGATGTCTTGATTTCATTTAGTTTGTCTAAATTATTACATGTTTTAAATCTGTTCAACCGAATTTGTGTCATGCTTTATTAATATTTAAGTTGTTTCAATGTTAAATTAGGATGTTCACATTATGTATTTACTTAGTTCAGCTTAATTTGATTGAAATTAATTAAGTTCATGTGTGTTTTTAGGTACAGCCGAATTTGAAGATTCATTGGGCAGATTCATGCATGAAGATTCAATGGATGTGAAGATGCATGCATGTTGGGTTCAATGCACCAAATGATACATGCATGGACTATATTAAAGATGGTGTGCTGATTGTTGAAGTTCTCTAAGTGACCATTCGGCCAAAAGAGATGATTTTCCATTCTCCAAAGCTGCCATTTATTTCCTTCACATTGCTGGGTACATTGTGGCTATTCGGTTCATGATGTTCACACCTTATGGTCATTCAAAACCGTCCATTCACACTTCCAAATGACTGTTCAAGTTGCTAATTAATGATGGTAATTTTTCAGCAATAGTTGCTTCATGAATGACCCCATTATGATCATTGATCGAACCTAGCCTATTCATGCACATCCAAGATGTTCAAGGTGCATTTTCCCATCTAGAAGATGACCATTGGAGCTCTCATTCAGCCGAATCTACATGGGCTAATAATTTTGCATTCATGCTGAATTTTAGTTCATTGTTTACTTAGAAACTAAGTCTTGAATTTGTCCATTAATGACCATAAGGTGTGAACATCATGAACCGAATAGCCACAATGTACCCAGCAATGTGAAGGAAATAAATGGCAGCTTTGGAGAATGGAAAATCATCTCTTTTGGCCGAATGGTCACTTAGAGAACTTCAACAATCAGCACACCATCTTTAATATAGTCCATGCATGTATCATTTGGTGCATTGAACCCAACATGCATGCATCTTCACATCCATTGAATCTTCATGCATGAATCTGCCCAATGAATCTTCAAATTCGGCTGTACCTAAAAACACACATGAACTTAATTAATTTCAATCAAATTAAGCTGAACTAAGTAAATACATAATGTGAACATCCTAATTTAACATTGAAACAACTTAAATATTAATAAAGCATGACACAAATTCGGTTGAACAGATTTAAAACATGTAATAATCGTCGACGAGAAGTTTGTTTGATTTTGTAGATAGATGGAGTTAGATGATTTTTTATAGCGGAAGTTGAGAAAATGGGTTCAAAAGATGGTTTGGATAGATGTTTGATAGGCTCGGTGAAATAAAGAAATATTGTTTATAATTTAATAGTTAAAATGGAATGGAAAAATAGAACTCAAGCGAAGAACGATTCAATACTATATGAAGTATTGCCCCGGGACTTATATTGCTTAAGGTGGGTTTAATGGATTGTCGAAGATGGACCTTGACCTGTTACCTATAGAGAGGTAGGAACCAAAGGTATAAAAAGGTGGATGAACGCCACACCAGGATGGTGATAAGTTCAAGAAGTCGGGTTGACGCCACTAGCGAGCTAGATAAGTCAGAACGAGACTCGTACGAAATAGGATAGGAGGAAACCTCACAATCAAGTTTTCAATAATCAAATTCTGTACGAGTCTCGTTCTGACTTATCTAGCTCGCCAGTGGCGTCAACCCGACTTCTTGAACTTATCACCATCCTGGTGTGGCGTTCATCCACCTTTTTATACCTTTGGTTCCTACCTCTCTATAGGTAACAGGTCAAGGTCCATCTTCGACAATCCATTAAACCCACCTTAAGCAATATAAGTCCCGGGGCAATACTTCATATAGTATTGAATCGTTCTTCGCTTGAGTTCTATTTTTCCATTCCATTTTAACTATTAAATTATAAACAATATTTCTTTATTTCACCGAGCCTATCAAACATCTATCCAAACCATCTTTTGAACCCATTTTCTCAACTTCCGCTATAAAAAATCATCTAACTCCATCTATCTACAAAATCGAACAAACTTCTCGTCGACGATCGGGCAATCAAGTGAATCGACTCAATCAACCGAGCCGGATCACATCATTTGGTATCAGAGCTACTAAAACGAAGAGTGCCGACGTTTGTACCAAGCTCGGAGTAGGTTCGTAATGTAAAAAAAAAATTTAGGTTGTAATTTTTTTTCTACTTCCTTTATATTTCAGCATATTGTAATTGAAAAAAAAAGAGAAGAGGAAATTTGAAAAAAAATTGAAACAAAAATCGAAAAAAAAAATTTAAAAAAAAATTGAAAAATCGAAGTATAAAAAAAAGAGTGAAAAGTCTTGTGAGTTTTATTTTGTTATTATTTCTTGTTGCTTTCAAGCATCCATTCATTCTACCATTCCCTCTACCCCCCCCAAAACGCCACACATACTTTGATTTTTATTTTCTTTGTTTAGCCTACCCTACACCCGACGTTATCCCTTGTAACCCATTTGAAGTCGACCCTCTAAGCCGCAATAAGTCTTCTTGAAACAAAATACGAATTCACGAGAGTGAGACGAGCAGAAAAAGTGCCGAGTGGTGAGTACATTAGAGCGAGCAAAAGCCATTAGACAAGTGTAAACACGAGTGGAGTGTTATCCAATTTTCTTTCCGAGCGAAATTGTGAGATTTGTGGTGAGGTACTTCATTTTTTTTTATTTTGTTTTGTGATCTAACATTTTCTTTTTAGCAACAAAAATCATGTCATACGAAGAGTTCACCGAATCGGAATACCAATATTTGGTTCAAGAAAAGCGAAGAATGGCGACTAAACGAGACCAAAGTGATCGAGTTTCTTCAAGTCATAAAACAGAACCAAGAACCCCACGGAGATATACCCCCGACTACTACTTAAGAAAAAGTTCCTATCGTGATTCCTTTTTGCCATCTACTTCGAGAGAAAGAGATTTATACTATGACGCATATTCATCAGCGAATTCGAGAAGTGACTTCGATCGAAAGTCCTTTTCATCAAGAAATTTGAGAAGACGAGAAGCCGATTACGATTTTGATTCATTCCAAGATGGCGTTCGAAGAGAAAGACATACTCCTACTAGATCTTCAAAGAAATCTTACCCGGAGTATTCTTCACGAAGTTTTGATTGTGAATCATATGCAAATAGTTCTTCATCTTTCGAACAAGATTTGTATTCTCATCGTTCTTTTGTACATTCTTGTAAAGAGAAAACAAAGAAAAGAAAAGAAAAAGAAAAAGCAAGAGAAGAAAAAGAAAATGAAATAAAAAGAAAAGAGAGGCAAGAGGCAAGTAAGAGTGAAAATGAGCGAATCTTGAGAGAACTTGAAAAAGCCTTTGAAAAAGCCTTTGAAAAGCAAAAAGAAAATGAAAAAGGAAATGAAAAGAAATTTGAGAGTGAAAAAGAAGATGAAAAAGAAATTGAAACAAAAGAAACGAGTGATCCAGAAGAAAAAGAATCGAGTGAGAAAACAAGTGAGCAAGTGAGGATTATTTCCACTAACCCACCTGTTCGATCTTCTTGTGAGTTAACTTTTCAGGTTCCTAGAAGTTTGTGCGACCAATTCCATCTACATTACCTTCCAAACGAGAGGTGTTTTAGGTTGTTCGAAAAAGGTAAGTTCGCGAATGACTACCACCCACTTGCGATTGAAGGTAAGGAAGGTAAGGATTCTTTGTTTATCGAATCAAAGTCACTTGATTTGGATAATTTTTGTTCACTTACTGTTGTTAACGATTTTGTTTTAAAAGGTGCCATATACAGTTTTTTTTATGACGATTACTACATTGGCAAATTTGTTGACAACATTGGATTAGTTTTCCCTAAGCAAATTTTGAACATGTTTGATCAAAGTCTATCACGTAAAAATTCTCATGTGTTTGACCCTGCAAACTTTTTGAACTCATGTGTTAAATCTTTATGTTTAAATATGCCTGCTCAATTGATTTGTGATAAATCTGCCTGTTTGAAAAGTTGCATGTTCGTTAAAAATTCTTTGTTTGGCATCCATGTTAAAAGATCTTCACATGATATGTGCAATTGTGTTCTTCATGAACAATCTTTGAGTTTTTGTACGAAATTTCCATGTAGTGATTTGCATTCCCGATTAATACTCTTGAAGTATGAACCTTTGCATTTTGGTATGCTCGGTTTTGTCAAATCAACATGTGTGTTTAAACTAGTGAAATATAATTCGTGTGGTGAGTTGATTATATCTTCTTCTAATATGTTGCTTGTTGGAATTCCTAATCAAGTTCGTGTGTTCAAGCCTGGTATTTGCTACATGAATTCATTTTATGGAAACATTAAGCGCTTTGCATCATTTACATTGAAATTATGTTTGCTTGAAGTTCGAATTTTTGATAAGAAGGTGAAATTCAATGATTTGGGTTTCAATTTTGATTCATTTATTAATCACCTTGTTTGGCCACATTTGAAATTTTCGTTTCATTTCGAGAAGGTAAGGCCAACCTATGTTTTTGGAATTGAATCAAATTTCCATGGTAACTTTCCTTTTCCATTTAAGTCCATAGTTTTTGATAATACTAACCCGTCTTATTTTTGTGAATTCCACCCCTCGAGGAGCAAGACATGTCATGGTGCGTCACCACCTATTCAAATTTATCGAAGTAATAGGTTTGTCTTACGTTATCTATCCAAAGAGAGAAGATTCATTTTGACTGAGAAAGGTAAACCCAATCCTCAATTTTCTTCTCTTCATATTCGTCAAGGTAAGTCATCTGAAAATTTTCAAATATCTTTGCTCACTTCGATTGAAGTTGAAAATTCCATTGATTGGTTGTTTGGAAATTATTTATACTTTGATGTGATGGATTTTTCCTTTTGGAATTGTGATGATGTGATTATTACGTGAAACGACGGCAAATTTGTTGACAACATTGGATTAGTTTTCCCTAAGCAAATTTTGAACATGTTTGATCAAAGTCTGTCACGTAAAAATTCTCATGTGTTTGACCCTGCAAACTTTTTGAACTCATGTGTTAAATCTTTATGTTTAAATATGCCTGCTCAATTGATTTGTGATCAATATGCCTGTTTGAAAAGTTGCATATTCGTTAAAAATTCTTTGTTTGGCATCCATGTTAAAAGATCTTCACATGATATGTGCAATTGTGTTCTTTATGAACAATCTTTGAGTTTTTGTGCGAAATTTCCATGTAGTGATTTGCATTCCCGATTAATACTATTGAAGTATGAACCTTTGCATTTTGGTATGCTCGGTTTTGTCAAATCAACATGTGTGTTTAAACTAGTGAAATATAATTCGTGTGGTGAGTTGATTATATCTTCTTCTAATATGTTGCTTGTTGGAATTCCTAATCAAGTTCGTGTGTTCAAGCCTGGTATTTGCTACATGAATTCATTTTATGGAAACATTAAGCGCTTTGCATCATTTACATTGAAATTATGTTTGCTTGAAGTTCGAATTTTTGATAAGAAGGTGAAATTCAATGATTTGGGTTTCAATTTTGATTCATTTATTAATCACCTTGTTTGGCCACATTTGAAATTTTCGTTTCATTTCGAGAAGGTAAGGCCAACCTATGTTTTTGGAATTGAATCAAATTTCCATGGTAACTTTCCTTTTCCATTTAAGTCCATAGTTTTTGATAATACTAACCCGTCTTATTTTTGTGAATTCCACCCCTCGAGGAGCAAGACATGTCATGGTGCGTCACCACCTATTCAAATTTATCGAAGTAATAGGTTTGTCTTACGTTATCTATCCAAAGAGAGAAGATTCATTTTGACTGAGAAAGGTAAACCCAATCCTCAATTTTCTTCTCTTCATATTCGTCAAGGTAAGTCATCTGAAAATTTTCAAATATCTTTGCTCACTTCGATTGAAGTTGAAAATTCCATTGATTGGTTGTTTGGAAATTATTTATACTTTGATGTGATGGATTTTTCCTTTTGGAATTGTGATGATGTGATTATTACGTGAAACGACGGCAAATTTGTTGACAACATTGGATTAGTTTTCCCTAAGCAAATTTTGAACATGTTTGATCAAAGTCTGTCACGTAAAAATTCTCATGTGTTTGACCCTGCAAACTTTTTGAACTCATGTGTTAAATCTTTATGTTTAAATATGCCTGCTCAATTGATTTGTGATCAATCTGCCTGTTTGAAAAGTTGCATGTTCGTTAAAAATTCTTTGTTTGGCATCCATGTTAAAAGATCTTCACATGATATGTGCAATTGTGTTCTTTATGAACAATCTTTGAGTTTTTGTGCGAAATTTCCATGTAGTGATTTGCATTCCCGATTAATACTATTGAAGTATGAACCTTTGCATTTTGGTATGCTCGGTTTTGTCAAATCAACATGTGTGTTTAAACTAGTGAAATATAATTCGTGTGGTGAGTTGATTATATCTTCTTCTAATATGTTGCTTGTTGGAATTCCTAATCAAGTTCGTGTGTTCAAGCCTGGTATTTGCTACATGAATTCATTTTATGGAAACATTAAGCGCTTTGCATCATTTACATTGAAATTATGTTTGCTTGAAGTTCGAATTTTTGATAAGAAGGTGAAATTCAATGATTTGGGTTTCAATTTTGATTCATTTATTAATCACCTTGTTTGGCCACATTTGAAATTTTCATTTCATTTCAAGAAGGTAAGGCCAACCTATGTTTTTGGAATTGAATCAAATTTCCATGGTAACTTTCCTTTTCCATTTAAGTCCATAGTTTTTGATAATACTAACCCATCTTATTTTTGTGAATTCCACCCCTCGAGGAGCAAGATATGTCATGGTGCGTCACCACCTAATCAAATTTATCAAAGTAATAGGTTTTTCTTACGTTACCTATCCAAAGAGAGAAGATTCAGTTTGACTGAGAAAGGTAAACCCAATCCTCAATTTTCTTCTCTTCATATTCGTCAAGGTAAGTCATCTGAAAATTTTCAAATATCTTTGCTCACTTCGATTGAAGTTGAAAATTCCATTGATTGGTTGTTTGGAAATTATTTATACTTTGATGTGATGGATTTTTCCTTTTGGAATTGTGATAATGTGATTATTACGTTGGAATTTGGAGACTCCCCTCATGTTGTTCAAAAACGAAAGGAAGAATTAGCATACCTTTGGCCATGGCATACCTTGCATGAGCAAGACAAAGGACCAAATGAGTTACTATATTCGATTAAAGAAATTAAAATGTTTTGGATGAGGAATAATGTGTTTAAGTGCCTACCATCGTTTTTAACCAATTATCCCTTGATCCAACTTAGTTTTCATGTTTGTAACGATGGTCTAACGAAACTCTTTGATAAATTTATGTATGCTTGCTTTGTCCAATTGAGATTTTTGGCATATGTTCGATTGAATGAATATTTTATGAACTATCGAACACATTTGAATTTCAATCTTTTGAGTTTCTTTTTATTGGCTGTGGTAAGAATTTTTCAGGTTTGTGTGACATCTTCCATCCCATTTGACCGAGGAAAACCATGCATGAGTCAAAGTTCTCCCATGGACAAACGGCTCGACTTGAGGACAAGATGCCTAAAAGAGGGGGGGAATGATACGAGCACGCCCCGCGAACTTCATCGAGCAAGTCTGTCAAGCCGAGCATTGACATGTTGGCAAGCTGATCCCAGCTCGTTTCCAGCTCCACGAGCTCCGTCTAGCTCAAATCCAGCTTATTCAAGCTCGATCCAACTTGCCTGAGCTAAACCGAGATCACTCCTAGCTCATATTTAGCTCACGAGCTAAACCTTAGCTCAACTTCAGCTTAGGAGTTTAGCCTCAGCTCAACTTTAGCTCACGAGCTGAAACTTAGCTCATTTTAGTTTAAACTCGGTTTTTTCTTTAATACATGAAATAAAATTTGCACATATTCATTTAAGCATTAAACTTGTCTTATATTAATATTTGTTATTAATATATCATTGTCATTATATAAATTGATTATGTTCACATAGCCGAATTAATGCATGACATTAATGTGTTCACATCATGCCGAATTTATGAGTGTTCATGAGATGTCTTAATGACTTGTTTATTTCATGTAGGTACATTCCTTTGGACGGTACAATGTATGAATGAAGAAACATCTCTTTTGGGCATTCCACACTCATGAATGAAGAAGTATTAAATGCTGGTGCATGTACGGCTAGATGCAATGTTTCTACAAATTCATGCATGTGTCGAATGCATGTATGGACATTAAAGGCTAGTCCATGAATGGATCAAATGCATGGGATGATAGAATGCATGAATGGCTTAAGTGCATGTATGGTGGCTGTCTCTTAACTTTCCAAGGCACTTATTCGGCCAAGAAGTAGCTGCTAACTAATTCTATGTTGACCATAGAGCTCCTTGAGCATGTTCACACTTTGAATTGACCTATAGGCTACTACACATGCATGGATGGGTTCAAGAACGTCCAAGGGAAGGAATTAACTCAATAATTCAACACATTGATTGAATTAAGTGCATGCACAAAGGGGAGAACGAATTTACTAGGTTCATGCTACCATTTATGAACTTACATGCCATTAAAGTGTTTAATTATGAAGATACATGGTCCATACAAGTGCATGAACGTCCCAAGGAGATGAATGCAACCTTTTGGTGCACATACAAGTCACTTGAAGCCTTTCTTTATGACTAAGCATTCATGCACAAACTAAGGGGGAAGAAAGTGTCCATTCAGCTAGTGCATGAATCTGCCGAATTTATGAACTATTTTAATACATTAGTGTGAACGTTTTTATTATTGTGTGAACACCTAGATGCCGAATTTGAATGGTTATCTATGTGCCTATAAATATTTGTTTTCTTTCATTTGTAAAGGACTTTTGACTTTTGATCATTTGAATGAACTTTGTTCAAAGAGTGAGTTTTCTCCTCTCTAAATTCGTACGAGTTTCGATCTGACTTATCTAGCGTGCTAGTGGCGTCTATCATTCTCTTTTGAACTAATCACCTTGCTTTGGTGTGGCGTTCAACCCTTCTACAATTCCGCAATCCCACCTTGAACCGAATAGAAATCGGGGTGACACTTTTTAGTGTTGAATCGTTTCTGGCGTTTAAGCTCATTTATCCATTCCACCGACTATCCTAGATTTTACCCAACTATAATATCTTTTTTTCAAAATCGAGCCTTCATTTATCAACTTCCATTTTTCTTATTTTTATACTTAAATCGAGCCTACTACCCTTATAAATTTACCATCACCTTAGCCAACCTTTAAAACCATTTGAAAGCTTCCGCATCTTTAGCCTTATTTCATCCTATTTCCGATAACTCAACTATTCCTCGTCGACGATCGGGCAATCAAGTGAATCGACTCAATCAACCGAGCCGGATCACATCATCCACCATCAATAATGAGGCAACAAACTTTATCGTGGACACGGCAACGCGTGTGAAACATATCTTCACATTGTGGTTCATTTTCCAATCTTTGAAGGATTGCACTAATCTTGATGTCAACGATAGTAGGTGTCAAATCTTCTTTATCTTTGTCGAATTGTCGAAATTCAGATCGCATTATCCTTTGCATTTCTTGTCTCCACATTTGGAATTCAAATTCAGAAAATTCTTCAGACATGCTTCAACAAAATATTAGAAAACAAAAGTTAAATTAGAAAGAAAAATAATTCTCACCACAAATCTCTCAAGTTCGCTCAAAAAGAAAAATTCACTCACTCGTGTTTGAACTCTCTTTTAGGCTTTTTTTTCGAATGAACTCACGCTCTCTTGCCTTTTACCACTCGACCTCGTCTCACAAATTCGTAATTCGTCTCGATAGACTTAATTTGCTGCTTGAGGGTCGGTTTCAAAATGGGTTACAAGGAATAATGTCGGGTGTAGGGTAGGCTGAATAAAGAAGAAAATTGGTTTAAAATGTGGCGTTGGGATGGTAAATAATGGTAGGAAGGGAAACTTGATGATCGGAGTAAATAAGAGAAGAAAATAAAAACTCGCAAGACTTTTCACTTTTTTTTAAACTTGATTTCTTTTGCTCACCTTTTTTTTTCTTTTCTTTTTTTTTGCTCGATTTTTTTTCACTTTTTTTTTGAATTTTTTTCAATCAAATTTTTTTTTTGATTTTTTTTGATTTTTTTTTGTTACTCCAATACAATAGTAAGCTAAATACAAGGGAAAAAAAATTAAATTACAACTCAAATTTTTTTTATTTTTTTTTCACGTTTCGAACCTACTTGCGGCCTGATACGAACATCGGTACTCCTCGTTTTAGTAGCTCTGATACCAAATGATGTGATCCGGCTCGGTTGATTGAGTCGATTCACTTGATTGCCTGATCGTCGACGAGAAGTTTGTTCGATTTTGTAGATAGATGGAGTTAGATGATTTTTTATAGCGGAAGTTGAGAAAATGGGTTCAAAAGATGGTTTGGATAGATGTTTGATAGGCTCGGTGAAATAAAGAAATATTGTTTATAATTTAATAGTTAAAATGGAATGGAAAAATAGAACTCAAGCGAAGAACGATTCAATACTATATGAAGTATTGCCCCGGGACTTATATTGCTTAAGGTGGGTTTAATGGATTGTCGAAGATGGACCTTGACCCGTTACCTATAGAGAGGTAGGAACCAAAGGTATAAAAAGGTGGATGAACACCACACCAGGATGGTGATAAGTTCAAGAAGTCGGGTTGACGCCACTAGCGAGCTAGATAAGTCAGAACGAGACTCGTACGAAATAGGATAGGAGGAAACCTTACAATCAAGTTTTCAATAATCAAATTCTGTAACCTTTTACAATAAACAAAACAAACTATTTATAGGCTCTCTAATGCCTATTAAAATTCAGCTACTAATGTGTTCACACAACAATTAAAAATGTTCACACTTCAAGCATTAAATCTCTGTTCATGGATAGTGTAAGTTCATGTATGGTTGAATAATCATGTTTCTTCCCAAAACCCATTCATGCATGCTTAACCAATAAGAAAGCTTCCTTGTTCCATGAATGTGCATCTTCAATTCATATCCAACCCCTCTTGGACGAATGCTAGGTGCATGGGTCATGCATCTCTCTTAATTAAAACTTTAATGATGGGCTGGTTCATGAATGGAAGCATGTACCTTGTAAATTCGTTCTCCCCTTTGTACATGCACATTATACATTCAATGTGATGAATTAAGGTAATATTCCCTCCCTTTGGACGTTCATGAATCCACCCATACATGTATAGGAGCTGATTGGTCAAATTGAGGTGTGAATGGCTTAGATGCTGCCTTGGGAATACGATCGGCCAAGCTTGTGCTTTAAGTTGCTAGACACCTTTTGGCCAAATAGGTGCCTTGGGGAGCCAAATGGATCAGCCACCATTCATTGAAAGAGGCCTTACATGCACCGTCCCATACATTGAACCTATCATGCATGAACCTTGTTTAATTACTCTCCAAATTCAACTCACCTACAAAAACACATGAACCAAAATTAAATCACATAAAATTCAGCTGAACAAACATTAATATAATTTAGACACACTAATTAAACATAAATTAAATTAGACAAATTTAATAAAGTCTTAACAAGACATATTAAATTCGGCCAAGACACATTTAAAACATGTAATAAGTCAAAACATAATTATGAGCTGTAGTAATTTAAGCTAAATTAATAAATTACTTAATTTATTCAGACATTAAAATAAATGAGTTGAAATAAACTTAAGCCAAGCTCAAACGAGCTAAAGTAAGCTAAATTGAGCTCAAACGAGCTAAATTAAGCTCATGTGAGCTAAATCGAGCTGGGAAAAACTAAGATTGAGCTTGTTGAGCTGAGATTGAAGATCTTGCACTTGGGGCCCTCGTGTTTAGGCCAATCATGATAGCAATGAGTGGTGCCACAACATGATGCGATTGAGATCACATCAAATCCGGCACTCCACCTCCTCCAGGCGCAATGTTTCGGATTGGTTGCCTTCCACCTCCTTCCGCCATATTTCGTTCAGGACTTTGAGACATGTAAATAAAAACCTCACAGCAAAAACCTCACAAAATCTCTCACAGAAAGAATAAACACTCCACTCGTGTTTCACTCAATTTCGGCTTTTAACTTGATGCAACTCTCGTGCCTTTTACCACTCACTTTCCTCTCGTGATTTCGTAAGCGACTCGTAGTGACTTAGTCTTAGTTCAGTGGGTCGGCTTCAAATGGCTTTACAAGGGATTGATGTTAGGTTACGGGTAGGCTAAAAGAAACAAGAAAGGCTTTAGGCTAAGTGTGGCTTAGAAGATGAATAGAAGAGAATGCCAAACTTACAAACTCGAAACACTTTTTTTTTTATATCGAAATTTTTTTTTTAATTGCGTGAAATTTCACTACGGGGGATATAATTTTTTTTTACGGATCTTTCACGTTATTTTCGTCCGCACCTAAACCGTATGCAATTTTTTTTTCAATTTTTTTTTTCAATTTTTTTTTCGAACTCTTTTTTTTACGTACCTATTTCAAATTGACTTCGAGTGCTCGTACTTCTCATTTTTACCAGCTCTGATACCAAATGATACGATCTCGGTTTAGTAGTTGAGGCCGAGTCATTTAGTTCCCGATCGTAAACGAAGAAGTAGAATAGACGAGAAGGAGATAGAATATATTTGTGTTCAAAGAAGTAAGATAAGTTCGTGCAAAGTTGGATGTGGATTTGGTTTAAGTCGAAAAGGTATGAATAGAATGGACGAGTTCAGTTTAGGATAATTAAGAAATGGTATTTGGTTTTGGTACATTTTGGTATTTGGGAATTGGTTCGAAGTAGTATGGAATTGGTACGAAATGGTATGGTATTTGGTACGAATTGGTAATGGTTGAAAAGGACCTTGACCCGATACCTAGGAAAGTATGAACCAAAGGTATCAAAGGTGAACGCCACACTCGGGTTTAAGGAGTGATAAGTTCAGAAAAGACTCGGAAAGACGCCACTAAAAGCTTAGATAAGTCTTACGGGTCTCGAATGAAATTTGAGAGAAAATGCCTCACAAATTTGGCAGCAATTCGCTAATTAAAATGTCAAAAGTCCCTTACAAAGTGAAAATTTAGCTATTTATAATAATCCACTAGGCTAGCCGAATGGTCACTTAAATTCCTTAAAAATTAAGCAAATGAATTACTTAAATGGGCTAGCTAGATTCGGCTGAACTTGGAGCTCCAATGGTCACCTTCTAGATGGACAATTGAACTTGGAGCTTGAGGGAGTAAATGGCAGCAGCTACATTCGGTTGATGTGCTTAAAGGAGCTCATTTAATTGGCAACTATTGTTGAAAAATTACCAGCAATTAAGAAGATGTTGAGTAGTCACTTTGAGTGTGAAAACCAAGTTTTGAAGAGTCTTTGAATGTGAACACCTTGATCCGAACAGCCATGATGTATTCAACAGTGTGTAAGCAATAAGCTGAATGGTCACTTAGGAGACTTCAAACAGCAGCCAACTTCATTCTCCCATTCATGCATGTGCCGTCCCCTTCATGTACCCTCTTTTAATACCTTACATGCTCCAAAAACGTTCATGGATGATGTACCTGCAACAACATTCATCAAATAATTCAAATTCATGTTTAGACACATTAAATTAACACTAAAATGCTGCACATTAAATTCGGCAGCCTTAGGACATAATTAAAACAAGTAATAAAGTTAACATATTAAAAACAAGCTTAAAAACATATTTATAAGCTGTATAAATTAAGACAAAATTAATAACATGTCATAATAACTAAAATATCATGCATAATTAAGTTTGACCAGATTTAAGACCAATTTAATAACGAAAATTAATTAAGCTTGTAAATAACTAATTTAACTAACTCAATTAATTATTTCAGCTACTATATGACTAACTAAGTTATTTTGAGCTAATTTTGAGCTGGTTCGAATTTTATGAGCTGAAGTGGAGCTTAATTCAGCTCGTAACAAAGTGCAAGGAAGGCTCATCGAGTTTGTCCAAGCTTCATCAATGCGTCCAACCAAAGTCTCGCCCCAAACTTGATCTACTAAGGCCGTAACAGCCTCCTTGAATTGTTTAGCTCGTGATCGGGTGATTGGACCTTGAGGCAGCTTCAAAGGCTCCTTGCTCGAGCTAGGTTGGACTTGAGGCGTGGCTGTATCACCTACGAAAGATCCTAGACGAACAGATCTGAAATCAAAAACAAATATTAAGATTAAACCGAATTAGATTTGAATTTAAAATTCCCAAATTCAATTAAAAGAGCAACAAGAAGAAAAGAAATAGAATCGATGAATCAAACGAAATTGAGAAGAAAGAAAAGATGCGAATCTGCCAAGGAATTGATTCGGCCAAGAATGCCCAATTTCCAGCAATCAATTGATTCCCAAATTGAAAGAAATCCAATCGGCCAAACCCTAGGAATTGGGGATTTTTGGGTTCGAATGGGTGCTGCCAATAGGAGAACAACTTAAACGATGAGATCTTGAGTTTAATCAATGCTGGAAAACAAGCAAGAATAGCAAAATGTTAGATGAGAAATCGACACAAGTATAAGCAAAGAAAAGTAAAGAAAGAAATCGAAAACAGCAAGAATTAAAGGATAAGTCCTAAAGATCCTTGAAATCCCGAAAGATTTCACAAATCTCTTCAAACGGCTCTAATCTCCCCTCCAAAGAATATCGATGGCAAGAAGAAGGTTGAAGATGGCTCCCACAATCAAAAGATTGTTAAAACAACTTCTAAAGAAATCTCAAGAGAGAATTCTTGGAGAAAACCCCAAAGAAAATTCTGCACTCAACAAATCTGAAATTTGATAGAAAAAATAATAATAAGATGTTTACAAAGGGTGGCTGGCCAATGCTTATATAGGCCTCCAACAATTCCTAATCTAATTAGAAAACTTAAAAAATTTAAACTTAATTAAAAAAACAAAGGAAAATTCGGCCATGCATCCTATTGGGCTGTTTTGGGCCGAATTTAACATGTGATATTCCTAAAACTTAAAAATTAACTTAAACAACTAAAATGTTTACAAATTGGGCCCTTTGACATTTTGGCCTGATTTTTAACTAAATATGTATGGATTTCTTGATTGGGCTGGGAATTTGCTTATTGGGCCTCGCCTTTAAGAATTTGGGCTTGTGATCCATCTCCTACCGAAATTGGGTTGTTGACGCTCGTAATGGAGATCCAACGCGCTTTGGCTGCAAGATTCGGTTTCTTGGACCAAGATTTCCAAGATTTGAAATCTTGATTTTCTTGATTCTTGAAATCGCTCCGAACAGCAAAATTGGGCCAAGATTCGATTTCTTGATTTTCTTGAAAACAAGAAAGTGAATCTTGATTTTCTTGATTTGAGCCCATCACCTTCTTAAGCTTGGGTTGGGCCTTTGTGACTCGTATCATTCCCCCTTTGATACGAGCTCGTTTCGGATGTAAAGACGAGTCGTAATCTTTCCCGATCGAAATTAGGTAGTGTCAGAATTGAATCAAATTCAAGTCTTGGTGTTTGAAGTTGGATGGCTTTAGGAACAAAGGAGTTTAATGGGTTGTTGTTTGCTGGGTAATTCGATGAAACAAGATCGAACCCTTATTATCAAATAAGGACCCGGGCTTAAGGTTTCAAAGAAAGAAATGGAAATAGGATAAAAAAACCGAGACCCTCTATTTAGCAAAATAGGAACCTACGGTATGAAGAACGCCACACCAATGGGTGATAAGTTCGAACAAAGTCAGATTGACGCCACTCGTTAAAGATAAGTCAATTTGAGCTTTGGAGAATAAAGAGAGTGAATTTCTCACTAAAATTATGTTTCATTCAGAAATTTGGCAAAAAGTCCTTTTACAAGAAATTCAACAACTATTTATAGCCTTTCTACTAGTAGCCGAATGGACAAATTCAAGACTTAGTTTCTAAGTAAACAATGAACTAAAATTCAGCATGAATGCAAAATTATTAGCCCATGTAGATTCGGCTGAATGAGAGCTCCAATGGTCATCTTCTAGATGGGAAAATGCACCTTGAACATCTTGGATGTGCATGAATAGGCTAGGTTCGATCAATGATCATAATGGGGTCATTCATGAAGCAACTATTGCTGAAAAATTACCATCATTAATTAGCAACTTGAACAGTCATTTGGAAGTGTGAATGGACGGTTTTGAATGACCATAAGGTGTGAACATCATGAACCGAATAGCCACAATGTACCCAGCAATGTGAAGGAAATAAATGGCAGCTTTGGAGAATGGAAAATCATCTCTTTTGGCCGAATGGTCACTTAGAGAACTTCAACAATCAGCACACCATCTTTAATATAGTCCATGCATGTATCATTTGGTGCATTGAACCCAACATGCATGCATCTTCACATCCATTGAATCTTCATGCATGAATCTGCCCAATGAATCTTCAAATTCGGCTGTACCTAAAAACACACATGAACTTAATTAATTTCAATCAAATTAAGCTGAACTAAGTAAATACATAATGTGAACATCCTAATTTAACATTGAAACAACTTAAATATTAATAAAGCATGACACAAATTCGGTTGAACAGATTTAAAACATGTAATAATTTAGACAAACTAAATGAAATCAAGACATCTTTAATGTAACTAAATTAAGACATATTAAACATTTATATTAAATAAAAACATATTAATAAGCTGTAATAAGACTTAATTAAATGCTTATTTAATTGGTTTAAAATCCAGCAGCAATTTAATTAGCTAGAACGAATTTCAACTTCAAAGAAGTTGAAAATATTCAGCTCGTCTTTAAGCTCTTTGCTTTCATTTTCCTCAATCCGTTCCACCAATGCTAAAATAGCATCTTTAAATCGTTTAGCTCTAGCTCGCGTTATCGGACCAATGGGCAGCTTAATAGCTTCTTGTTCGTTCTCCATTTGGTTCGTAGGCAAGCTCACATCACCCTTCCTCAAAAAGATTCGTCCTCGAATCTGAAAAATCAAATGAACTCGACTTTCCTCTATCGAACGGGACTAATGGCAATTGAGTCCACTGAAAATAATATCCATGAGATAGTAAATAGCAACGGAAACAAGCTTGTAGTCCAATCATAAGTATAACAGAACAGGTATAACGCATGTGAATGGATAGATTCAGATTACCATGCAAACAATCTAATTTACTCGCCACTGCCTCGTCAAATATTCGAAACGAAGATGGACATGTTTTAAGGCATTCAGTCGTCTCAAATTGTTCCCACAAACCATGAATAAATTGCGAGTAATAAATCAAATGGTAAACATAATCGTCACAAGTAGGTATTTGAAAAGATTCACATGGTTCACAGAGTTGCATAATTATACCATGCATTAATCGACGGTCTATAGATTCACTCACACATGCATTATCAAAAACAAGAATCTTTTTATCAACCATCAAAATAGATAGATCATCAATAAATAAAATAGGACAGTCAAGCACGTTTCGATCTAAGTGTTCATCAACAAGATCTTTATCACTATTCGAGGAGTACAAAAGTGTTTCAAAAGTTTCAAGCATCTTACCTTGATAAGCAAAAGAATAAGGGTCGATTTTACCTTTTTCATTTAAAACAAACCTTCGCTCATCGGGGGCATAGTGTAGTCGAATCTCCGTTGTTGAGTTAACCTTTGTCAAATGGAACTCAAACTTCATGCACAACCACATAAACTGTTTAAGGCACGAATATAAATTGAAAACAAATTTGGAAAATTTCGTTACCTTATTCTCCAAAACAGATTTGGACAAATTCGAGGATTTTACACAAGGTAAATCAAGAGAATAACAAATCACGCTTCTTTTCGTAATGACTTTATCAACCACAATTGAAGAGTAACAATTAATCGGATCAAAATGAGGGGATCTTTTAAGAACTAAGTCACCAAAAGTTTTATCAATAATTTTCAAATCTGCACTGGACTCGGTTTCTAAAATTTCCTTACCTCGCTTACCTTCGGGATCATGTGGTGTGATTTCATCTTTGCCTAAGTTGATCGTATGAAAGCGTCTTTCATTTGAGAGGTACTGAAGTTGAAAGTTATCTTTCGATCTTTCGGGAACCTGAAAAGTAGCAACACAAGAAAAATTCATATCTTGGTTAGTGGAAACATTCCTCACTACCCTTTCCACGTCTTTTTCTTTGGTTTCTTTTTCTAATTCATTTTCTCTTCTTTCTTCAATTTCTTTTTCACTCTCAATCTCTTTTTGCTCTTTTTCATTCTCTTTTTCTTTTTCCTCACTTGTTTTAACAGAATTTTTTAGTTTGATTTGGTCCTCATGGACTTGTTACGGAGTGAGCGGTACTAAGGTGAGTTTCTTTCCTTGATGCTTGAAAGAATACCTATTGGTACGACCATCGTGAGTGACTTTTCGATCCAGTTGCCATGGTTCTCCTAGCAACAAATGGCAGGCTTGAATAGGCATTGCGTCGCACACAACTTCGTCTTGATACTTACCGATAGAAAAGGCGATGCGCACTTGTTGAGTGACCCTAAATTGGCCTTCGTTGCTAAGCCCTTGTAGTTGATAAGGTTGTGGATGCTTGGTAGTGGTTAAGCAAAGCTTTTCCACCATCGTCGTGCTGGCTATGTTCGAGCAACTTTCACCATCAATAATAACTCTACAAAGCTTACCTTGTACATGGCAGCGAGTATGAAAGAGATGTTCTCGTTGCTGCTCGCTCTTTGGTTTTGCGAAAGAGGGTTGTCCATGATCATGAAGATCATAATCAGTTCTAGGGACACGCCGAGGAGCGCACCTATGAGCAGGAGGCTGGTTATCCACATCGTCTTTAATTTGATCTCGATATTGAGGTTCTTGATTCAATTGCACCTCATTGATGGTAGCAGTCAAAGCTCGAAGAGCAGCAGCCTGTTCATCCAACTGTTGTTGGATTTTTTTAAATATGTCACTATTATTATCACCTGTAGACATTTTTTTTAAAACCTGCAAAACACTCAACACTCAAAAATAAAAGTTATCAAACCTCACCGTTAATCACTCAAAAAGAAAAAATCAAATTCTCAATGAGGTCGAATTCAATCTTGTGAGTTCTTTATCAGAGTTTATATCAACCAATTAGAGAGTGTGAACCAAACTACCAAAGAATCCTAATTTGCATTAGGATGCCAAAAACTGACGAGACACCAATTGATTCGTGTTGCACCGAGGAAGAAGTTGTGATGTGAGCTTGCCTACGAACCAAATGGAGAACGAACAAGAAGCTATTAAGCTGCCCATTGGTCCAATAACGCGAGCTAGAGCTAAACGATTTAAAGTTGCTATTTTAGCATTGGTGGAACGGATTGGGGAAAATGAAAGCAAAGAGCTTAAAGACGAGCTGAATATTTTCAACTTCTTTGAAGTTGAAATTCGTTCTAGCTAATTAAATTGCTGCTGGATTTTAAACCATTTAAATAAGCATTTAATTAAGTCTTATTACAGCTTATTAATATGTTTTTATTTAATATAAGTGTTTAATATGTCTTAATTTAGTTACATTAAAGATGTCTTGATTTCGTTTAGTTTGTCTAAATTATTACATGTCTTAAATCTGTTCAACCGAATTTGTGTCATGCTTTATTAATATTTAAGTTGTTTCAATGTTAAATTAGGATGTTCACATTATGTATTTACTTAGTTCAGCTTAATTTGATTGAAATTAATTAAGTTCATGTGTGTTTTTAGGTACAGCCGAATTTGAAGATTCATTGGGCAGATTCATGCATGAAGATTCAATGGATGTGAAGATGCATGCATGTTGGGTTCAATGCACCAAATGATACATGCATGGACTATATTAAAGATGGTGTGCTGATTGTTGAAGTTCTCTAAGTGACCATTCGGCCAAAAGAGATGATTTTCCATTCTCCAAAGCTGCCATTTATTTCCTTCACATTGCTGGGTACATTGTGGCTATTCGGTTCATGATGTTCACACCTTATGGTCATTCAAAACCGTCCATTCACACTTCCAAATGACTGTTCAAGTTGCTAATTAATGATGGTAATTTTTCAGCAAGAGTTGCTTCATTATTGACCTTATTAAACTCCATTGGCCGAATGTAGCTGCTGCCAATTTTCCAAGTTCGTTGAAGCTCTTCCTTGGTCTATATTCAGCCGAACCTTGATTCAAGACCATTCATGGATCTTAGCTCAAAATTAGTTCAATGTTTACTTAGTTTTTAAGTATTGAACATGACTATTCGGCTACTAGTCACTTAAGCTATAAATAGTTCTTGAATTTCTTGTAAAAGGACTTTTTGCCAAATTTCTGAATGAAATATAATTTTAGTGAGAAATTCACTCTCTTTATTCTCCAAAGCTCAAATTGACTTATCTTCAACGAGTGGCGTCAATCTGACTTTGTTCGAACTTATCACCCATTGGTGTGGCGTTCTTCATACCGTAGGTTCCTATTTTGCTAAATAGAGGGTCTCGGTTTTTATCCTATTTCCATTTCTTTCTTTGAAACCTTAAGCCCGGGTCCTTATTTGATAATAAGGGTTCGATCTTGTTTCATTGAATTACCCAGCAAACAACAACCCATCAAACTCCTTTGTTCCTAAAGCCATCCAACTTCAAACACCAAGACTTGAATTTGATTCAATTCCGACACTACCTAATTTCGATCGGGAAAGATTACGACTCGTCTTTACATCCGAAACGAGCTCGTATCAAGTTGTGCACACGTTTAAATCCTACTAACACAAGAAACAAGAAGGTGTTAGATAACGTAAAGGAAGAATAAAGGTAAACAAATGAAAACCTACAGCTAAGAATCAATAAAAATTGCTGAAAACAGAAAACCCGAAAAACTGCGGAGTAACTTGACAACTTCGTTCGAGGTGTTCCCGGTCTCCAAAAATCACGAAATTAAATCTGGAGTGTCCTTATATATTTAATTTTTGATCTGGAAATTTTGGGCACCAAATTCAACCTGATGAATCTTTTTTTAAATTTTTATTGAATTTCGTATTTTTTGACTTTTTTGACTGATTTTTTTGCGGGAATAATTTTTTTATATTCAATCACAGTGCCAAAAACATGTATGTAAAATTTCAGATCAATCGGACAATGTTTACCCACTCAAATGAATTTTTTTTGAACAATTTTTCTGGGTAAAACCGCTGTTTGTGCTTTAAAAAAATAGAGATCAGTTTAGAAATCAACCAAGAACACCCAAAACGCCCAAAATCTGATACCAAATGATAAAGAATGCACGCGGACCAAGATCGAGTCATCAAGTCACGAGAAACTCCTACGAAAGATCCTAGACGAACAGATCTGAAATCAAAAACAAATATTAAGATTAAACCGAATTAGATTTGAATTTAAAATTCCCAAATTCAATTAAAAGAGCAGCAAGAAGAAAAGAAATAGAATCAATGAATCAAACGAAATTGAGAAGAAAGAAAAGATGCGAATCTGCCAAGGAATTGATTCGGCCAAGAATGCCCAATTTCCAGCAATCAATTGATTCCCAAATTGAAAGAAATCCAATCGGCCAAACCCTAGGAATTGGGGATTTTTGGGTTCGAATGGGTGCTGCCAATAGGAGAACAACTTAAACGATGAGATCTTGAGTTTAATCAATGCTGGAAAACAAGCAAGAATAGCAAAATGTTAGATGAGAAATCGACACAAGTATAAGCAAAGAAAAGTAAAGAAAGAAATCGAAAACAGCAAGAATTAAAGGATAAGTCCTAAAGATCCTTGAAATCCCGAAAGATTTCACAAATCTCTTCAAACGGCTCTAATCTCCCCTCCAAAGAATATCGATGGCAAGAAGAAGGTTGAAGATGGCTCCCACAATCAAAAGATTGTTAAAACAACTTCTAAAGAAATCTCAAGAGAGAATTCTTGGAGAAAACCCCAAAGAAAATTCTGCACTCAACAAATCTGAAATTTGATAGAAAAAATAATAATAAGATGTTTACAAAGGGTGGCTGGCCAATGCTTATATAGGCCTCCAACAATTCCTAATCTAATTAGAAAACTTAAAAAATTTAAACTTAATTAAAAAAAACAAAGGAAAATTCGGCCATGCATCCTATTGGGCTGTTTTGGGCCGAATTTAACATGTGATATTCCTAAAACTTAAAAATTAACTTAAACAACTAAAATGTTTACAAATTGGGCCCTTTGACATTTTGGCCTGATTTTTAACTAAATATGTATGGATTTCTTGATTGGGCTGGGAATTTGCTTATTGGGCCTCGCCTTTAAGAATTTGGGCTTGTGATCCATCTCCTACCGAAATTGGGTTGTTGACGCTCGTAATGGAGATCCAACGCGCTTTGGCTGCAAGATTCGGTTTCTTGGACCAAGATTTCCAAGATTTGAAAATCTTGATTTTCTTGATTCTTGAAATCGCTCCGAACAGCAAAATTGGGCCAAGATTCGATTTCTTGATTTTCTTGAAAATAAGAAAGTGAATCTTGATTTTCTTGATTTGAGCCCATCACCTTCTTAAGCATGGGTTGGGCCTTTGTGACTCGTATCAAATGTACCCCTTCTCCATCAACTCAGCTACTTGCCTTTGAAGTTCCTTACTTTCTTTGGGGTTACTTTGATATGCTGGATGATTTGGAATTGTAGCTCCGGGTATGAAGTTAATTTGATGTTCGATCCCAAGAATAGGTTGTAAACCACTAGGGACATCCTCCGAGAATACATCTTCAAAATCCTGCAACAAAGACACAACCGAAGAAGGAAGATTAACATCTAATTCATTAGTGTGAAGGAAATTTTCCTTGTACATAAGCACTAACATCGGCTGTTTTAACAGCAAGGACTTTCGAATCTCTCGCTCTTTTGTATACACGCTTAATCAAAGTCTAGGGGTCAGCTTCAAAAGGGTTTCAAGGGTAATAATGTTAGGGTGCAGGGTCGGCTGAAAGGAAATACGTTGGGTTTTGAGTGTGGCGTGAAGGTGGTTGAATGATAGTAGTAAGAATTTGTGGATCGGGAACTACAAAGATGAATACAAACTTTCTTCGCTTCACAGAACTTGAAATTCGATTAACAAGAATTGAACACTTTCTTTCTTTGTTTCTTTTTTTAATTTTGAATTCTCTTTTTTTAAAAAAATTACAAAATGCTGAATACAATAAGGAAATTGAGTACAAAATATTTTTTTCGATTTTTTTACGAACCTACTCCGAGTTTGCTTCGAACGTTCGTACTTCTTGTTTTAAGTAGCTCTAATACCAAATGATACAATCCTGGCTTCGTAGAGTTTTCGAGTCGTTTATGTGCCCGATCGTCAAACGAAGAAGTATCGCTCAATTCTGAAATGTCGTCTGAAAGTTGGCTAAGTATGGAGTAAATTATCAAAATAGGTTCAAGATAGCTAAGTTTAAGGTGATGATAGGTTTCGGCTATCAATAAAATAACAAGAGGTGAAATGATGATGGAAAATAGATTGAAATGAACTTTAAGGTCAAGAACGAACCAACACTATATATGAGTGTTGACTCGAGACTTATAAGACATTTAAGGTGATAGGTGAGGTAGGAAAAGACCTTGACCCGTTACCTAGAAAGGTAAGAACCGAAGGTATAGTTTTGGTTGAATGCCACACTTGAATTAGAGTGATAAGTTCGAATATAGACAAAGGTTGATGCCACTGACAATAGATAAGCCAAGCTAAGTCTTTGAACGAAATTTGAGAGAAGTAATCACACAAAAATAACAGAATATCATTCAAGTAGCAAAAAGTCCCTACTATCAGCAAATAATACAATACTTATAGTAAAATTCTAAGCTAGTTGAATAGACATTTGATTCAGATTTTAATGAGCTAAAAATTCTAGAAAAATTCCAAGCAACTTCCTTGAAGGTTCCCATGCATAGAGGACGTCAATGGTTAGCTCCAAATGGCTGGTTTCAGCTGGAATTTAAGTGAGGTGTCTTGGGAGCTGAATGGGACTCAATTAGATTCGGTCATAGTGTCTGAATGTATTAAGTGTGCTGCTTTAGTTAGCTGAATAGCATTGAAGATTTTTAATAATGTCTTGAGTACTTCATTATCCATTAGGTGTGAAAGCTAGGATATGAGCAGCCTTTTGTGTGTGAAAACACAAAACTGAACAACCATGTCATGTGAAAGAACTTCCAGCAATGTGAAAAGAATTATTTAGCCGAATGGTTGATACGGCCATGCCTCAAGTCCAATCTAGCTCGAGCAAGGAGCCTTTGGAGCTGCCTCAAGGTCCCATCACCCGATCACGAGCCAAACAATTCAAGGAGGCTGTTTCGGCTTTAGTTAACAAAGTTTGGGGCGAGACTTTGGTTGGGCACATCGAAGAAGCTTGGACCAACTCGAAGAACACTCCATGCATTTTACTACGAGCTGAATTAACTTCCAATTTAGCTCAATGAGCTCAAATCAATTTAGCTCAAAACTTGCAAAGTCAGCTCAAATAATTTTTGCTATTTAATTTGTCTCAAATCTGGTTGGATTTAATTATGCATGATTAATTGTGTTTTTCTTACATGTTATTAAGTCAAATTAAATTCCTACAGCTTATAAATAAGTCTTAATACATGTTTTAATGTGTCTTGTCCAAACTGAATTAATTAGACTTAGTTTAATTAATTGAGTTTTGTTTTAATTATTTGGATTAATGTTGTCTAAATTTCGTTTTTAATATGATTCAGCTGAATAATGATCAACTAAATTCATTTGTTCATGTTGTGTAGGTTGGCCGAATGTGGGTGGAAGCATTTAAGCTAGGTGCATGCATCATAGGTTCAATGAATGTGGCGTTACATGCATGAGGAATGTTCAGCTGATTTTAAATGATTCAAGAACCAGCATAATGCCGTTCATACATGAAGTTCACACTCTTGGCTTTTCGGTTTGGAATGTTCACACACAAAGACTCTTTGAAACCGAGTGTTCACACTTCATTTGGCCATTCAAATCCCTCTTAATGGTTGGTCACTTTTCAGCAAAAGATACAACTTAAATGAGTTCATTTATGTACATTGGCCGAATTTAACTTCTTCATGCACCATTCAAAGTGACCAAGGTTCAATGGGAGTTCTAGAAGCTTGTCAAGTTCAGCCGAATCTAGCTAGCACATTCAAGTGGTTCATTTGCTTACTCCTTAAGGATTGAAAGAGACCATTCAGCTAGCTTAGGAGATTATTATAAATAGCTGAATTTTTTACTTTGTAAAGAACTTTTGACATTTTAATTAGCGAATTGCTACCAAATTTGTGAGGCATTTTCTCTCAAATTTCGTTCGAGACCCGTAAGACTTATCTAAGCTTTTAGTGGCATATTTCCGAGTCTTTTCCGAACTTATCACTCCTTAAACCCGAGTGTGGCGTTCACCTTTGATACCTTTGGTTCATACTTTCCTAAGTATCGGGTCAAGGTCCTTTTCAACCATTTCCAATTCATTTAGGTCCTATAAGTTTCGGGTCGAGACTTTTCTTTAGTGTTGGTTCATTCTTGACCTCTTTGAACCATTACCAATTCGTACCAAATACCATACCATTTCATACCAATTCCATACCATTTCGTACCAATTCCCAAATACCAAAATGTACCAAAACCAAATACCATTTCTTAATTATCCTAAACCGAACTCTTCCATTCTATTCATACCATTTCGACTTAAACCAAATCCACATCCAACTTTGCACGAACTTATCTTACTTCTTTGTACACAAATATATTCTAACTCCTTCTCGTCTAATCTACTTCTTCGTTTACGATCGGGAACCAAACGACTCAGACTCAACTACTAAATCGAGATCGTATCAATGGTCAGCTTGGGAAGAGAAATCAGTAGCTCCTTTGGCTGAATAGTCACTTGGGAGATCTCAACCATCAGGACACTGGAATTAGTCATCATCCATGCATGTGTGTCGTTCATTGTATGTTCCTGGAACAATTAAACACAGCAAATTAAATTATGTTAAGACATATTAAAAATAGGCAGCAACAAGACACATTAAACCTGCTCTAAATTCGGCTGAACTATGATACATTAAAATGATGTAATGAGCTAAGACTAATTAGTTATATGTACTAACTAAGACATATATTAAAAGCATGCTTTAAAATAAAACATATTTAACACATAATTAAAATGTCCAGATTTGACAAATTAGATACTTAACATTTATTTGAGTTGAACTGACTAATTAAACTAACTCAATTAATTTATTCCAGTAGCTATAAAATGCATAAATTAAATTGAGCTCATTAAGTTGAAATTGAGCTTAGTTCAGCTAATAACAAATTGCACGGAGATCTCATTGGGCAGGCCCAAGCGTCCTCAATGTGTTCAGCCAAGGTCTCGCCCCACACTTTATCCACTAAAGCCAAAATAGGCTTTTGAAGTGCTTGGCTCGTGCTCAGGTGATAGGACCTTGGGGCAACTCCAAAGGCTCCTTGCTCGAGCTAGGTGTGACTTGGGGCGTGGCCGTATCAAATGATATGGAACAACATTCACTGAGATCAAAGACAAAGCTTTTGTTCACCATTTCAATTTGGCTAGAAAAATTCATGGCTAGTAACTTACGAAGAACATGAAGCACATTAAAGTTAAAATCATGCAACACATGTTGGAATCTGTTAAGCAATAATATACAACAACCTCTGAAATCAAAGATTTGATTTTGACTTGGCAAGCCAACAAGATTCACATGTCTCATTTTCAAACTTAAGGACAAAGCATCATACAAACAAAAATTGTTTACACATTCATTCAAACAAAATTTAAGATACTTGCTTTCTCTCATGGATGATTCATAATAACACACTCCAGGATTAAACACATTATTTTGATCAATCTTTCCAAAATGTAGCAAGAATTCCTTTTTCATCAAGAAGTCACACATGTCAAATAAAGAGGATGTAGGAAAAAACAAATTCAAACAATCAAACTTCTTGATTCTCTTTCGAGCTAACATGTAGAGACATGAGTATTTCACACAAGAATTTAAAGATGTCTTAGGAACAACACAATTGGATAGATTAATCGCCTTACACGAAAACTGATGCGATCTTGGCCGTATCATGTTTCGATACAACTCGACGACCTTAGAATTGGCCTAAGCTCAATGCGCCCGAGTGCAAAATTAAGTTTTTAATTTCAGTTTGTTAATTTGGCTGCTAGAAAATAAGGACTTTGATTCATTAATTTTTAGTTATTTTAGTTTGTGTTTTTAATTATGTCATAGTTAGCACATCATTAATATGTGTTCTACTTTTTATAAAGTCATGCATTATGTATGATGTGATCCCGATTGCATCATGTAATGTCACAACCCAACGCCGTCGAGTTTGTGATACGAACAAGGCCCGTTGGTTGAGAAGGGTGTTCGATAAGTAAATGACCGTTGCTAAGGGAAAAGAGAAACTTGGATTAAGTTGGGCAAAGATAGGTTCGAAATAGGATAAGGATAGTTCGATTCAGGATTGCGACCCACTAACTAATGAAGAGTTAGGAACCGACAATATCAAAGGATAGTAGACAATCGGATTGACGCCACAAACAATGTTGATAAGTCAACTCGAATTTGTAAAAGAAAGAAGAGTGAAAACTCTTTAATAATCTCACTTAGATAAAAGTTCATTAACCTCAAAATGTCCTATTACAAAGCCTTATATAGGCACACAAAATGACCATTCGGTTTTGGTATCTAATTGGTCACGCTAGACATAAATCTGTTCACATACAACATTAAATTAGGTGCTTGAATATGATGGATTCATGCATGGCCGAAATGTCCTTTGATGAGTACATGAACCCTTAGCCTTGAAGAAAACTCATGGTTCATTGTATTGGCAGGTTCTTTGTTCCAAATTTATCACTAAACTCCCCCCTTGGACGTACATGCACTTGAACAAACATGCATCTTTACGAACGGTCACATTAAGCCCCCTTGGTATGTATGAATCTTCAAAGCTCCATGAATGCAAGATTTATTCTCTCCATTACCCCAAAAACGTGCATGTATCCTTGGTGTTTAAACCTTCACGAATGGACATCTTCATGCCCCCTTGAATCTTGAATATTCTGGAAGTATTTAATCAGCTTCTTTAATACACCTATTAAGACACATTAAATGAAACAAACTCGTTTTGTGATTGATTCGAGTCGTTAGTGTTTGCTCGATCGTGAATTTGAGTAAGGCTAAGTTTGTTTCAAAATAGAAGAAAGGCTACAAACAAACGTTTAAAAGGGAAATGGGTTTAACAACGAATGGAAAAATTTGGCTAAGGGCAGAGAATGAACCAACAATAGAGGTTGTTGACCCGAGACTCAAAGTAGCTCTTAGGTGAATGACGGTATAGGAAAACAACAAAGAAAAGACCTCGACCCACTATCAAGAATGATAGAAACCTTGGTATATGATGAACGCCACACTATGAAAGTGATAAGTTCGAAAACAAGAAATGGATAGACGCCACAAGCTAAGCTTGATAAGTCAAATCAATTCCGTAAGAACAAAGAGAATTGGATAGCTCACAATTCAAATATTTCATCTATATTCATCAAAAAGTTCTCCCCTCTATGGCTGATTACATCTATTTATAATGCTAGAACAAGGTAACCGAATGGTCAAAAACATCCACTTAATGTGCCATAAAAAAACTGATGTCTTTTCTTATTCTTTGAACCAAATAACTCCTTCCATAAAATCACTTTAATTCAGCTGATTTGAATGTCTTTAATGGCTTAGAAAATGACTCTTGAGTTGTCCTTGGCTAGTTGAATAGTCACCATCTCTTAACCTGCTCCTTAATGACATTCAAAGGTTTGATTAATTTCTCTTGAAAGCTCCAAAAACGGCTGGAAGTGGAAGAGTTGCTGCTGAATTTTAAAGGGCATAAAATGCTCTTTAAAAACCCCTTTAATGATTTTTAAGCTCCCTTTATAACAGCCCCTTTAATTGTAACTCAAAAGAACTTGAACAACCACTTAATTAAATGTGTAACAACCTTGAATTGTAACCACTATAAGCTAAAAAGTGTCCTGCAATAAACATATTAAAATGAGTTTATTAAACAAATGAAAACACTTATTAATCATGACAAACATTAAACTTACTTAAATAAATGAACTAAAACATATATGCAATAATAATTCCAGCAACTAGTTTAATTAAAGAAGCATAATTTAAAAAAAAACTTAATTTATGCATCAATAAATAATCCTAGGAACTAGATCAATTAAGAACAATACTTATTAAATAAAGTTCAACAAAAACACTTATTAATTAAAACTAAGATGAGTTGAATAAATGTCCAGCAACTCATTTATTAAACTAAGATGCTTAAATGCATGGTTTTGAAATGCAAATTTAACTAACATGAAAGTTACATAATTAAACTAACTTGACTTAATTTAATGATGCAAACTTAACTAACATGAAAGTTACATAATGCATGACTTTATTAAATGCAGAACACATATTAAAGATGTGCAAACTATGACATAATTAAAAACACAAACTAAAATAACTAAAAATTAATGAATCAAAGTCCTTATTTTCCTGCAGCCAAATTGACAAACTAAAATTAAAAAAAACTTCATTTTGCACTTGGGCCCCTCGAGTTTGGACCAATCTCGGTAGCATCGAGTTGTGTCGTAACATGATGCGACCGGGATCGCATTATTAAACGACTTATTAGGACACATTAATCATACCAATAATTCTGTAGTAAAATAGACATATTCAATGACTAGTTTTAAGACATAATTATCATGTAAGAAAATAGTTAATATAACCAACAACTAACTTAACTAAAAACATCCAGAAATAAAATATGGACTAAGAGAATTGAATAACACGAAATTAAGCTATGGAAAACATAAATAATTAATTAATGATTAAAAATAGTATCATATTAAACTCCCTCAAGGTTCTTGGACCAAAAGATGAATTGGGCCTAAATTTTGGGTAACACTCAAGCATTCGTTCCATGCTTGAATCACCAGGCCTGAAAGGGCTTCCTTAAATTTCTTTGCTCGTGAACGAGTAATTGGGCCTAAGGGAACCATCAAATCAGCATCCTCACTTGCTTGTGTGTCTTTGGTAAGCTGGCTCGTATCAGTTTGGCCTAAAAACGAAGGGCTCAAGTGCAAGATGAAGCTTTTTTTTTAGTTCATTCGAGCTCAAATTAGCTCATTCGAGCTCAAGTCAGCTCATTCGAGCTTAATTCAGCTCATTGAGCTCGTTATTAGCTCTCTAGCTCATTCAATTTAATTTGCTGAAATAAATTGACTAAGTTAGTTTATTTATTTAATTCAGCTCAAATAAGTGTTAGTAAATTAATTTGTTTAAATCTGAACATCTTTAATAATTTTTGAGTTTAATTGATTGTGTTTTATTTATTACATCTATTTAATATGCTGAATTTATTGATGTTTTTTATTAGTTTCAGCCGAATTAAAGAGTAGTATTAAATGTGTCTTAAGTTCTTTAAAAGTGACGAATTTATTGTTGTTCTTATTGTCCAGCCAAAATTAATATGTTAATTAACTTGTTTTGTTTCAAGCATGAGTTAATTATGTATTAAAGGAGGCTGCCGAATTTAATAAGGTTGAATTTATTATGTCCAGCCGAATTTTATTGTTATAGGTGCTGATGATTAAATGTTCTTAATGTGCAGGTAATAATATGTATTGACCGAATTTAATTGTTGTCTGCAGAAATTAAATTCGGCTAACTTAATGGCAAAGGAGACATGCATTTAAGGTGCTGTTCTACATGCAAGGAACGGCATTTAAAGAGAAGCAAAGACAGGAATTAAAGGTTGTTCCACATGCAATGGACGGCCATTCAATGAGATTCTGGAATGCATTAAAGAAGATGCTACCGAATTTAATGTGTGCTTGGTGCATGGATGGCATTAATGAAAACATGCTGCAAAAACAATTAGTTAAAGAGTGTCCAGCATGCTAGGGGGACGTTATTGAACAGCATTAAAGGTAGCTGATTCATTCTTTCTTCCTTTTCGTGGAGACCAATGCTTAAAGAATTCAATTCCAGCTGGTATTGCTTCGGGTACAGCAAAGAGTTGCTGTTTGGGGAATTTCCAAGTGACCATTCAGCCATAAGCATGCTTGTTGCTTAATTAACCAAGGCTGACGTTTCATACTCCCAAGAAGCATTAAAGCTTTCTTAAGGTTCCAAAGCTGAATGTCTATTGCCGTCTCCTAGGCCTAGAACACACCAAAGGACTTGCAAATTTATTCTAGCTCATTTAAGCTGAATGAAAGCATTTAGGAGCTGTTTTGTGTGCCCAAGATGTCACTTATGCTGCTGCCGACCGTCTGAATTTCCAAGGCTGATTTATTGAAGGAAATTAAGGAGTTGAGATGCCATTGCCGTTTCCAAGGTCTAGGAATCTTCAAAAGATTGAATTTAGTTCTTAAAGCTTTTTATTGTGACCATTCGGCTGGGTATTTCTTAGACTATAAATAGCTTGCTTTGTATTCGTTTTAAGGTTAGACAATATGCTTTTGAAATTTATATGAAATCTGATTACTTTGTGAGTTTGTTTTCAACTCTCATTGTTCTCCAAAGACTCGTCTGACTTATCAAGTAACCCTTGTGGCGTCAACCCGTCTTTCTTTCCAAACTTATCACTTTGTACCCAAAGTGTGGCGTTCAAATTATACCGAGGTTCCTATCATCTTTGATAGCAGGTCGAGGTTCCATTTTATTCGTTTTCCATCCATACAAACATACCTAAGTATTCATATAAGTCCCGAGTTAACACACTTATATTGTGTTGGTTCAACTTGAATACTTTATTTTCGTTCACATATCAACCTCAATACATTCCATCACCAATTTTGAACTAGTTGAGCCTTTATCTTTTCTTTCTTAACCTATTTTCGTCAAACCTTAATATTACTCCAATTCACGATCGGGCACATCAACGACTCGAATTCATCAACGAGGCCGGGGCGTATCATTTGGTATCAGAGCTAGCTGAATTGGAGTAACAATCGTCGTCTTCGGTATTACGAGATTATAAAAAAAATTTGAAAAAAATTAAAAAAAATAATTATTATTTGTATTTAATTTTTTTATATAGTATTCAGTATTGAAAAAAAAAGAAAAAAAATTCAAAATTGAAAAAAAAAAGAAAAAAAAAGAGTGATTGAAATTCATTTTGAGTTTGTAAAAGCATTGATTGCTGCCTGAAGTACTAAATTCATTTCCAGCCACACTTAACATTTTCTATTTTGTTTGATAGCCTACCTTTAATCCCGACATTAACCCCACCAAGCCACATCAATTTTGTAAACAGACCCCAAACGGTATTGATTTGTCGACCTAGTTTGCGAAGAACTTCGAGAGGCGAAAATCGAGTGAAAAAAGGCAAGAGCGATTGGTGAGACCATTCGAGAGAAGTAAAAAGCCAAATTGTGTGAATTTTCTTTGTGAGAGAAGTGTGAGTTTTGTTGTGTGATTAAATATGATGTCAAGAAGTTTTGAAGGGATTGATGGTAAAGAATATGGTGATGTTCTGATCGACCCAACATATCAAACGATTATTCACGAGGTGGGTCAAATGCTTCAAAGAAAATTGGAACCGATTAAAGAGCGATTGAAGAATTGGATGAACGATTCCAACAGGAGCAAATCTCTTCAAGTCAAGAGACGAAAACAAGATCATCATGGAGAAAAACATCTAATAACTTGGTGAAAAGAGATTTTCATGATTCCTACTCAAGAAGAGATCCATACCAAGATTACTATTCATCAAAGAATTTGAATAGAAAAAAAGAAAGTTTTGAGAATGAGGTTTTTCAAGATGATACCCGAGAAAGAAGATATCTCTCTTCAAGTGCATCAAGGCATTCATCTACGAAGGATTATTTACGAGAAGGCGAACGTGTTTCAAGAGTGTCAAAGTACTCAAATACGGAAGATCTATCACAAAGAGATGATTGTCATTTGTATGAAGAACCGTTTTCTTATTCTCAACAAAAGGTTTCTCATTTTGATGATTTCTACTTTTGTAATGAAATCGAAATAGCATGTGAAAAAGAAAAGAAAAAGAGTGCGAGCGAGAAAATGAAAAAGAAAAGGAAATGAAAGAAAAAGAAGATGAGTGTGAGATAGAAAAGAAAATTGAAAATGAGATTGAGAATAAAACGAGTGTGAAAAAGAAAAGAAAACTAAAAAAGAGAGTGAGATTGAAGAAAGAAACGAGAGTGCAAAAGAAATGAGTGATATGATAAAAGAAAGAGGATTTGAAAATGAGTTGGAAAAAGAAATAAGCGAAAAGGATGAAAGTGAACAAGCAAGGAGTGTTTTTACTAACCATCCTATGAGTTTTCCTTATATTGATTCTACTTTTCAGGTTTCTCGAAATTCCATTGATCAATTTCAACTTCAATACTTTTCTGAGGAGAGACGATTTCAATTAGTCGAGAAAGGTAAGATCGTAGATGAACCTAGTCCACAAGTGCTCAATGCCGTCGAGTTTGGCCTAAAAACGAGAGGCCCAAGTGCAAGATGAAGCTTATTTTTTTTTAGTTCATTCGAGCTCAAATTAGCTCATTCGAGCTCAAGTCAGCTCATTCGAGCTTAATTCAGCTCATTGAGCTCGTTATTAGCTCTCTAGCTCATTTAATTTAATTTGCTGAAATAAATTGACTAAGTTAGTTTATTTATTTAATTCAGCTCAAATAAGTGTTAGTAAATTAATTTGTTTAAATCTGAACATCTTTAATAATTTTTTAGTTTAATTGATTGTGTTTTATTTATTACATCTATTTAATATGCTGAATTTATTGATGTTTTTATTAGTTTCAGCCGAATTAAAGAGTAGTATTAAATGTGTCTTAAGTTCTTTAAAAGTGACGAATTTATTGTTGTTCTTATTGTCCAGCCGAAATTAATATGTTAATTAACTTGTTTTGTTTCATGCATGAGTTAATTATGTATTAAAGGAGGCTGCCGAATTTAATAAGGTTGAATTTATGTCCAGCCAAATTTTATTGTTATAGGTGCTGATGATTAAATGTTCTTAATGTGCAGGTATTAATATGTATTGACCGAATTTAATTGTTGTCTGCAGAAATTAAATTCGGCTAACTTAATGGCAAAGGAGACATGCATTTAAGGTGCTGTTCTACATGCAAGGAACGACATTTAAAGAGAAGCAAAGACAGGTTGTTCCACATGCAATGGACGGCCATTCAATGAGATGCTGGAATGCATTAAAGAAGATGCTACCGAATTTAATGTGTGCTTGGTGCATGGACGGCATTAATGAAAACATGCTGCAAAAACAATTAGTTAAAGTGATACGAGTCACAAAGGCCCAACCCAAGCTTAAGAAGGTGATGGGCTCAAATCAAGAAAATCAAGATTCACTGTGATTGAATATAAAAAAATTATTCCCACAAAAAAATCAGTCAAAAAAGTCAACAAAATCAAAAAATACGAAATTCAATAAAAATTTAAAAAAAGATTCAGCGGGTTGAATTTGGTGCCCAAAATTTCCAGATCAAAAATTAAATATATAAGGACACTCCAGATTTAATTTTGTGATTTTTGGAGATCGGGAACACCTCGAACGAAGTTGTCAAGTTACTCCGCAGTTTTTCAGGTTTTCTATTTTCAGCAATTTTTATTGATTCTTAGCTGTAGGTTTTCATTTGTTTACCTTTATTCTTCCTTTACGTTATCTAACACCTTCTTGTTTCTTGTGTTAGTAGGATTTAAACGTGTGCACAACTTCTTCCTCGGTGCAACACGAATCAATTGGTGTCTCGTCAGTTTTTGGCATCCTAGTGCAAATTAGGATTCTTTGGTAGTTTGGTTCACACTCTCTAATTGGTTGATATAAACTCTGATAAAGAACTCACAAGATTGAATTCGACCTCATTGAGAATTTGATTTTTTCTTTTTGAGTGATTAACGGTGAGGTTTGATAACTTTTATTTTTGAGTGTTGAGTGTTTTGCAGGTTTTAAAAAAATGTCTACAGGTGATAATAATAGTGACATATTTAAAAAATTCCAACAACAGTTGGATGAACAGGCTGCTACTCTTCGAGCTTTGACTGCTACCATCAATGAGGTGCAATTGAATCAAAAACATCAATATCGAGATCCAATTAAGGAAGATAGGGATAACCAGCCCCATAGGTGCAGCCCTCAACGTGTCCCTAGAATGGATGATGATTTTCAAGATCGTGGCAATCATCTTTGGCAAAACCAAAGAGCGAGCAGCAACGAGAACATCTCTTTCATACTCGCTGCCATGTACAAGGTAAGCTTTGTAGAGTTATTATTGATGGTGAAAGTTGCTCGAACATAGCCAGCACGACGATGGTGGAAAAGCTTTGCTTAACCACTACCAAGCATCCACAACCTTATCAACTACAGTGGCTTAGCAACGAAGGCCAATTTAGGGTCACTCAACAAGTGCGCATTGCCTTTTCTATCGGTAAGTATCAAGACGAAGTTGTGTGCGACGTAATGCCTATTCAAGCCTGCCATTTGTTGCTAGGAGAACCATGGCAACTGGATCGAAAAGTCACTCACGATGGTCGTACCAATAGGTATTCTTTCAAGCATCAAGGAAAGAAACTTACCTTAGTGCCGCTCACTCCGGAACAAGTCCATGAGGACCAAATCAAACTGAGAAATTCTGTTAAAACAAGTGAGGAAAAAGAAAAAGAGAATGAAAAAGAGCAAAAAGAGATTGAGAGTGAAAAGGAATGTGAAACAGAAAAGAAAATTGAAAAAGAAGTTGAAGAAAGAAGAGAAAATGAGTTAGAAAAAGAAACAAAAGAAAAAGACGAGGAAAGGCTAGTGAGGAATGTTTCCACTAACCAAGATATGAATTTTTCTTGTGTTGCTACTTTTCAGGTTCCCGAAAGATCGAAAGATAACTTTCAACTTCAATACCTCTCAAATGAAAGACGCTTTCATACGATCAACTTAGGCAAAGGTGAAATCACACTACATGATCCCGAAGGTAAGCGAGGTAAGGAAATTTTAGAAACCGAGTCCAGTGCAGATTTGAAAATTATTAATAAAACTTTTGGTGACTTAGTTCTTAAAAGATCCCCTCATTTTGATCCGATTAATTGTTACTCTTCGATTGTGGTTGATAAAGTCATTAGGAAAAGAAGCATGATTTGTTATTCTCTTGATTTACCTTGTGTAAAATCCTCGAATTTGTCCAAATCTGTTTTGGAGAATAAGGTAACGAAATTTTCCAAATTTGTTTTCGATTTATATTCGTGCCTTAAACAGTTTATGTGGTTGTACATGAAGTTTGAGTTCCATTTGACAAAGGTTAACTCAACAACGGAGATTCGACTACACTATGCCCCCGATGAGCGAAGGTTTGTTTTAAATGAAAAAGGTAAAATCGACCATTATTCTTTTGCTTATCAAGGTAAGATGCTTGAAACCTTTGAAACACTTTTGTACTCCTCGGATAGCGACAAAGATCGTGTTGATGAACACTTAGATCGAAACGTGCTTGACTGTCCTATTTTATTTATTAATGATAAATCCATTTTTATGGTTGATAAAAAGATTCTTGTTTTTGATAATGCATGTGTGACTGAATCTATAGACCGTCGATTAATGCATGGTAATCTGAATCTATCCATTCACATGCGTTATACCTGTTCTATTATGCTTATAATTGGACTACAAGCTTGTTTGTGTTGCTATTTACTATTTCATGGCTATTCTTTTCAGTGGACTCAATTGCCATTAGTCCCGCTCGATCGAGGAAAATCGAGTTCATTTGATTTTTAGATTCGAGGACGAATCTTTTTGAGGAAGGGGGGAATGATACGAGTCACAAAGGCCCAACCCAAGCTTAAGAAGGTGATGGGCTCAAATCAAGAAAATCAAGATTCACTTTCTTGTTTTCAAGAAAATCAAGAAATCGAATCTTGGCCCAATTTTGCTGTTCGGAGCGATTTCAAGAATCAAGAAAATCAAGATTTCAAATCTTGGAAATCTTGGTCCAAGAAACCGAATCTTGCAGCCAAAGCGCGTTGGATCTCCATTACGAGCGTCAACGACCCAATTTCGGTAGGAGATGGATCACAAGCCCAAATTCTTGAAGGCGAGGCCCAATAACCAAAATCCAGCCCAATCAAGAAATTTCTTCATACTTAGTTGAAAATCAGGCCAAAATGTCAAAGGGCCCAATTTGTAAACATCTTACTTGTTTAATTTAATTTTTTAATCTTTAGGAGCATTACATGTAAAATTCGGCCCAAAACAGCCCATATAAGTGCATGGCCGAATTTACCTTGTTATTTTATTAATTAGGTTTAATTTTTTTATTAGTTACTTGTGAGATTAGGATTTGTTGGAGGCCTATATAAGCATTGGCCAGCCACCCTTTGTAAAAAACATCTTATTATTATTTTTTCTATCAAATTTCAGATTTGTTGAGTGCAGAATTTTCTTTGGGGTTTTCTCCAAGAATTCTCTCTTGAGTTTTCTTTAGAAGTTGTTTTAACACTCTTTTGATTGTGGGAGCCATCTTCAACCTTCTTCTTGCCATCGATATTCTTTGGAGGGGAGATTAGAGCCGTTTGAAGAGATTTGTGAAATCTTTTGGGATTTCAAGGATCTTTAGGACTTATCCTTTAATTCTTGCTGTTTTTGATTTCTTTCTTTACTTTTCTTTGCTTATACTTGTGCCGATTTCTCATCTAATATTTTGCTGTTCTTGTTTGTTTTCCAGCATTGATTAAACTCAAGATCTCATCGTTTAAGTTGTTCTCCTATTGGCAGCACCCATTCGAACCCAAAAATCCCCAATTCCTAGGGTTTGGCCGATTGGATTTCTTTCAATTTGGGAATCAATTGATTGCTGGAAATTGGGCATTCTTGGCCGAATCAATTCCTTGGCAGATTCGCATCTTTTCTTTCTTCTCAATTTCGTTTGATTCATCGATTCTATTTCTTTTCTTCTTGCTGCTCTTTTAATTGAATTTGGGAATTTTAAATTCAAATCTGATTCGGTTTAATCTTAATCTTTGTTTTTTATTTCAGATCTGTTCTCTAGGATCTTTCGTAGGAGTTTCTCGTGACTTGGCAACTCGATCTTGGTCCGCGCGCAACCCCCGTATCATAAAGAGTGTCTAGCATGCTAGGGGGGATGTTATTGAACAGCATTAAAGGTAGCTGATTCATTCTTTCTTCCTTTTCATGGAGACCAATGCTTAAAGCATTCAATTCTAGTTGGTATTGCTTCGGGTACAGCAAAGAGTTGTTGTTTGGGGAATTTCCAAGTGACCATTCGGCCATAAGCATGCTTGTTGCTTAATTAACCAAGGCTGACGTTTCATACTCCCAATAAGCATTAAAGCTTTCTTAAGGTTCCAAAGCTGAATGTCTATTGCCATCTCCTAGGCCTAGAACACACCAAAGGACTTGCAAATTTATTCTAGCTCATTTAAGCTGAATGAAAGCATTTAGGAGCTGTTTTGTGTGCCCAAGACGTCACTTATGCTGCTGCCGACCGTCTGAATTTCCAAGGCTGATTTATTGAAGGAAATTAAGGAGTTGAGATGCCATTGCCGTTTCCAAGGTCTAGGAATCTTCAAAAGATTGAATTTAGTTCTTAAAACTTTTTATTGTGACCATTCGGCTGGGTATTTCTTAGACTATAAATGATACAGCCACGCCCCGAAAACGTCAGTGGCTCAGCTCACAAGCAAGGCTCATCATTTTCACAAGCTCGTCCCAGTTCAATTCGGGTGGATTCTATCTTATTGAGCTAGAATGCAATTTATTTAATTAAGTTTGCATTTATTTTGCTGGAATAAATAAGTTGCTGTTAGTTAAATTAGTTAATTAAATAAGTTAATTAATTAGTTTAAAATTTTGGACATATTAATTTCCATGTTAAATATGTTTTATTTGTTTTTTTAATGCATGCTTTAATTTGTCTTAAGCCTATTTAATGCTTTCTATTTAATACAGGTTTTAAAGTGTCTTAGTTTATTACTTATTAAATAGATGTCTAATAGTTAATTAAGTGTGTCTAAATTTAAGACGAATTTAATTCATGTTTTCAATTAATTTTCCAGACGAATTTAATGTATGTCTTTGGCCGAATTTAATGTATGTTTCTGGCCGAATTTAATGCATGTTTTAAATGGTGTCCAGTTGAAGTTAATTGTGGCTGCCGAATTTAATGTCTGATTGACCATTTTAATTTGTCTAAAACGTGATTTAAAGGCTGATTCAATGCATGCAGGTACATGTGATACGATCTCGGTTTAGTAGTTGAGGCCGAGTCATTTAGTTCCCGATCGTAAATGAAGAAGTAGAATAGACGAGAAGGAGATAGAATATATTTGTGTTCAAAGAAGTAAGATAAGTTCGTGCAAAGTTGGATATGGATTTGGTTTAAGTCGAAAAGGTATGAATAGAATGGACGAGTTCGGTTTAGGATAATTAAGAAATGGTATTTGGTTTTGGTTCGTTTTGGTATTTGGGAATTGGTTCGAAATAGTATGGAATTGGTACGAAATGGTATGGTATTTGGTACGAATTGGTAATGGTTGAAAAGGACCTTGACCCGATACTTAGGAAAGTATGAACCAAAGGTATCAAAGGTGAACGCCACACTCGGGTTTAAAGAGTGATAAGTTCGGAAAAGACTCGGAAAGACGCCACTAAAAAGCTTAGATAAGTCTTACGGGTCTCGAACGAAATTTGAGAGAAAATGCCTCACAAATTTGGCAGCAATTCACTAATTAAAATGTCAAAAGTCCCTTACAAAGTAAAAAAATTCAGCTATTTATAATAATCTCCTAAGTTAGCCGAATGGTCTCTTTCAATCCTTAAGGAGTAAGCAAATGAACCACTTGAATGTGCTAGCTAGATTCGGCTGAACTTGACAAGCTTCTAGAACTCCCATTGAACCTTGGTCACTTTGAATGGTGCATGAAGAAGTTAAATTCGACCAATGTACATAAATGAACTCATTTAATTTGTATCTTTTGCTGAAAAGTGACCAGCCATTAAGAGGGATTTGAATGGCCAAATGAAGTGTGAACACTCGGTTTCAAAGAGTCTTTGTGTGTGAACATTCCAAACCGAAAAGCCAAGAGTGTGAACTTCATGTGTGAACGGCATTATGCTGGTTCTTGAATCATTTAAAATCAGCTGAACATTCCTCATGCATGTAACGCCACATTCATTGAACCTATGATGCATGCACCTAGCTTAAATGCTTCCACCCACATTCGGCCAACCTACACAACATGAACAAATGAATTTAGTTGATCATTATTCAGCTAATCATATTAAAAACGAAATTTAGACAACATTAATCCAAATAATTAAAACAAAACTCAATTAATTAAACTAAGTCTAATTAATTCAGTTTGGACAAGACACATTAAAACATGTATTAAGACTTATTTATAAGCTGTAGGAATTTAATTTAACTTAATAACATGTAAGAAAAACACAATTAATCATGCATAATTAAATCCAACCAGATTTTAAACCAAATAAATAATGAATATTAATTGAGCTGTAATAAACTAATTAAATGACTCAAATAATTATTTCAGCTACTATAATAAGGTCTTAATGAAATTGAGCTAGTTTGAGCTCATTGAGCTTGAAAGGAGCTGGAAAACGAGCTAAATGAAGCTCCACAAAATAAGATTGAGCTAAGTCCAGCTTGCAAACACGACGAGCCTCGCTTGTAGGCTGATGCAATGGCCGTTCCCAAGGGCGGGTCGTATCAACATGGACGGCATTAAAGGAGTTGCTTGTGCTTTTTCATGTGGCCATTTAATGGACGAAATTAAAGAAGCTGCTTGCTGATTTAATGTGCAGCAAAGCCACGAATTAAGGAGATGTTCCCATGCATGGAACGGCATTTAAAGGGAAGCAAAGACATGGATTTAATGAGATGTTCCCATGCATGGACGGCATTAATGAAAACATGCAAGGGGGGACGTTATTGAATAGCATTAAGGCTGGTATTGCTTCGGGTACAACAAAAAGCTGTTGTTTGGGGGATTTCCAAGTGACCATTCGGCCAAAGCATGTATATTGCTTAATTATTCAAGGCTGAACGTTTCATGCTTCCAAGGAGCATTAAAGGCCGTTTTCAGGTTCCAAAGCTGATGCTTATTGCTGTCTTGAACACACCAAAGGACTTGCAAATTTAGTCCAGCTCATTTAAGTTGATTGAAAGTATCTAGGAGCTATTTGTGTGCTCAAGACGTCATTTAAAGCTGCTGCTGGCCATCCAAATTTCCAAGGCTGATTATTGAAGGACATTAAAGATTGTTGATGCCATTGCCGTCCCCAAGGTCTAGGATTCTTCAAAGGAGACATGCATTTAAGGGCTGCCGTTTCACTCTTCAAAGCTCCTTGGAAGACACCACTAGTGGCTTTGTACACTCCCTTGGTCGAACCTGGCATACCTTTTTCAATTCAAGGCTCCTCGTGCGCATCAAAGACACCTTTCAAGGCTGTTCGTGTAGCTCAATGGTCAGCCAAGCATTGAAGACGTTTCATGAATGTTTTCAGCTGAGTTAACACCATCTAGAAGCTGTCCATTTATCTACCTTTTGTGACCATTCGGTTTGACATTCAATATTAGCATAAATAGTTGTTTTGTAATCATTTTTTTGGTTAGACAATATATTTTTAAAACTTATATGAAATTTGTTTACTTTGTGAGTTTGTTTTCAACTCTCATTGTTCTCCAAAGACTCGTCTGACTTATCAAGTAACCCTTGTGGCGTCAACCGTCTTTCTATCCGAACTTATGACTTTAATCCCAAAAGTGTGGCGTTCGATTCATACTGAGGTTCCTATCATTATTGATAGCGGGTCGAAGTTTCTATCCACTTAACAAACCTTCCATCGACACCTTACCAACCTAAGCATTCTCATAAGTTACGGGTAAACACACTAATATTGTGTTAGTTCGGCTTTTGAATCCTTAGCCAAATTACATCCATTGTCTTCTAATTCATTTCCTAAACCAACAAAACTCTTTTGAGCCTAAATAATCATTTTCTTCTAGCCTATTTTGTTAAGCTTTCAAATTACTCCAATTCACGATTGGGCAACCATACGACTCAGATTCATCAACGAGGCCGGGGTCGCATCAATAAATAGCTTGCTTTGTATTCGTTTTAAGGTTAGACAATATGCTTTTGAAATTTATATGAAATCTGATTACTTTGTGAGTTTGTTTTCAACTCTCATTGTTCTCCAAAGACTCGTCTGACTTATCAAGTAACCCTTGTGGCGTCAAACCGTCTTTCTTTCCAAACTTATCACTTTGTACCCAAAGTGTGGCGTTCAAATTATACCGAGGTTCCTATCATCTTTGATAGCAGGTCGAGGTTCCATTTTATTCGTTTTCCATCCATACAAACATACCTAAGTATTCATATAAGCCCCGGGTTAACACACTTATATTTTGTTGGTTCAACTTGAATACTTTATTTTCGTTCACATATCAACCTCAATACATTCCATCACCAATTTTGAACTAATTTGAGCCTTTATCTTTTCTCTCTTAACCTATTTTCGTCAAACCTTAATATTACTCCAATTCACGATCGGGCACATCAACAACTCGAATTCATCAACGAGGCCGGGGCGTATCATTTGGTATCTGAGCTAGCTGAATTGGAGTAAGAATCGTCATTTTCGGTATTACGAGACTGTAAAAAAATTTTGAAAAAAATTCAAAAAAAATTAATTATTATTTTTATTCAATTTTTTATATAGTATTCAGTATTGAAAAAAAGAAAAAAAATTGACATTGAAAAAAGAAAAAAAAGAGTGATTGAAATTCCTTTTGAGTTTGTAAAAGCATTGTTTGCTGCCTGAAGTACTAAATTCATTTCAAGCCACACTTAACATTTTCTATTTTGTTTGATAGCCTACCTTTAATCCCGACATTAACCCCACCAAGCCACATCAATTTTGTAAACTGACCCCAAACGGTATTGATTTGTCGACCTAGTTTGCGGAGAACTTCGAGAGGCAAAAATTGAGTGAAAAAAGGCAAGAGCGATTGGTGAGACCATTCGAGAGAAGCAAAAACCAAATTGTGTGAATTTTCTTTGTGAGAGAAGTGTGAGTTTTGTTGTGTGATTAAATATGATGTCAAGAAGTTTTGAAGGGATTGATGGTGAAGAATATGGTGATGTTCTGATCGACCCAACATATCAAACAATTATTCACGAGGTGGGTCAAATGCTTCATAGAAAATTGGAACCGATTAAAGAGCGATTGAAGAATTGGATGAACGATTCCAACGGGAGCAAATCTCTTCAAGTCAAGAGACGAAAACAAGATCATCATGGAGAAAAACATCTAATAACTTGGTGAAAAGAGATTTTCATGATTCCTACTCAAGAAGAGATCCATACCAAGATTACTATTCATCAAAGAATTTGAGTAGAAAAAAGAAAGTTTTGAGAATGAGGTTTTTCAAGATGATACCCGAGAAAGAAGATATCTCTCTTCAAGTGCATCAAGGCATTCATCTACGAAGGATTATTTACGAGAAGGCGAACGTGTTTCAAGAGTGTCAAAGTACTAAAATACGGAAGATCTATCACAAAGAGATGATTGTCATTTGTATGAAGAACCGTTTTCTTATTCTCAACAAAAGGTTTCTCATTTTGATGATTTCTACTTTTGTAATGAAATCGAAATAGCATGTGAAAAAGAAAAAGAAAAAGAGTGCGAGCAAGAAAATGAAAAAGAAAAGGAAATGAAAGAAAAAGAAGATGAGTGTGAGATGGAAAAGAAAATTGAAAATGAGATTGAGAATAAAAACGAGTGTGAAAAAGAAAAGAAAACTAAAAAAGAGAGTGAGATTGAAGAAAGAAACGAGAGTGCAAAAGAAATGAGTGATATGATAAAGAAAGAGGATTTGAAAATGAGTTGGAAAAAGAAATAAGCGAAAAGGATGAAAGTGAACAAGCAAGGAGTGTTTTTACTAACCATCCTATGAGTTTTCCTTATATTGATTCTACTTTTCAGGTTTCTCGAAATTCCATTGATCAATTTCAACTTCAATACTTTTCTGAGGAGAGACGATTTCAATTAGTCGAGAAAGGTAAGATCGTAGATGACCCTAGTCCACAAGTGCTTAAAGGTAAGCATGGTAAGGGTTCTATGTTAGTCGAGCTTCAACAAATTCATATGCATGATAATGGTGAGATTGCCGAAGATTTAGTTAGTAAAAGACTTTCCTATCCTGATTTGTCTAAGTATCAATTTTTGATTGGTGATGACTTTGATTTGGATGATGGATTGAAGAGTTTTTCTCATGATATGTCTGATGTTTACAAGTTCGATGATGAAGCAAGATGATACGAGTCATAAAGGCCCAATCCAAGTTCAAGAACGTGATGGGCTCAAATTGCCACAAGGCCCAATAACAAGATCAAAGGCCCGACAAATGCGGTCCAAACTAAATGGGACCATTTAAGAGCTTGTTAGCAAGGCCTTAGATGCATACACGAGAGAACAAGAAAATCAAGATTCACTTTCTTGTTTTCAAGAAAATCAAGAAACCGAATCTTGGCCCAATTTTGCTGTTCGAAGAGATTTCAAGAATCAAGAAAATCAAGATTTCAAATCTTGGAAATCTTGGTCCAAGAAACCAAATCTTGCAGCCAAAACGCATTGGATCTCCATTACGAGCGTCAACGACCCAATTTTGGTAGGAGATGGATCACGAGCCCAAATTCTTGAAGGCGAGGCCCAATAACCAAAATTTAGCCCAATCAAGAAATTTCTTCATACTTAGTTGAAAATCAGGCCAAAATGTCAAAGGGCCCAATTTGTAAACATCTTACTTGTTTAATTTAATTTTTTAATCTTTAGGAGCATTACATGTAAAATTCGACCCAAAACAGCCCATATAAGTGCATGGCCGAATTTACCTTGTTATTTTATTAATTAGGTTTAATTTTTATTAGTTACTTATGAGATTAGGATTTGTTGGAGGCCTATATAAGCATTGGCCAGCCACCCTTTGTAAACACATCTTATTATTATTTTTCTATCAAATTTTAGATTTGTTGAGTGCAGAATTTTCTTTGGGGTTTTCTCCAAGAATTCTCTCTTGAGTTTTCTTTAGAAGTTGTTTTAACAATCTTTGGATTGTGGGAGCCATCTTCAACCTTCTTCTTGCCACCGATATTCGTTGGAGGGGAGATTAGAGCCGTTTGAAGAGATTTGTGAAATCTTTCAGGATTTCAAGGATCTTTAGGACTTCAATTTACTTTCTTGCTATTCATTCTTTTCTTTTAAATTCTGTTTATGCCGATTCTTTTGATCTAACTTGTTTATTCTTCTTGTGAATTTCTATCCATCTTTATTACTCAAAAAGATCGATCGGTACTCATTCTTGGTAGCCAAATTCGACTAAACTTATCTTTTCCAATTAATCTTGTCGAATTCTTCTTGTCAAAACTGACTGTTTTAGGTTGCTGGAATTTTGGGAAAAATCAAGTTGCTGGAATTTGGGGCTTTATTCATCGGTTTAGTTCTTGGACAGATTCGGCTTGTTGAAAATTAATCTTGGAGATCGATTTTGTGTTTTTGCATTCCGAAAACATCTATTCATAAGATCTTTGATTCTTGGCTGTTCTTGATTGTTTTGGGAATCTTAATTTCCAGATCTGATTTGTTTTTAATCTTATTCTTTGTTTTGATTTCAGATCTGTTTGATTAGAGCTTTCGTAGGAGTTTCTCGTGACTTGGCAACTCGATCTTGGTCCGCGCGCAACTCCATATCACAAGATTAAAACAATACAAATGAAATTTGGACTTGTGTGATAAGAAGTTGACATTTAATTTGTTTGCTTGTGTTGATCATGTGAATTATCTAATTTGTGGTATAAAATTTCCATGTTTACTTGTGCGAATGAAATATGAAGGGTTTGATTGCTCGAATGTATGTATGCCTAAATCTTATTTGCTTGACATGTGTGATGTCTTGTGAAGAAGAAATTTTTTTTGCGTTGTGAAACGACCAATGAAAATCGCGTTTTTAAACCCGGGATATATATATTCCTAAGTTGACGTCAAGCCAATGTGAGAATCAAATTGAAATGACAAAAGGAAGCTTTGTTTTTGACCCTGGAGATTATTATTCTTTGTTCTTGTTAAAAGGGTTTGAATTTTGTAATTCTGACCTTCGAGATTATGCTTTTCGACTGAATTGTGGTTCAAGTTTGTTTCTATCTATTAACTTTTTGATTCATTCTGGCAAGGTAAGGCCGATCTTCATTTTTGATCCTGGCATTGGGTTAAGCATCCCAATTTTGAATAAGAATTTGAAAAGATCACTTGTGTTTATAATTTTTAGTGTCCCTAACTTATTCCATTCTCGTGTAGGTGACACTTCGGAATGGTTCCCTCTAAAAGAGGGAGGGCATGGAGATAATCCAATTTCTTCTCGAACCATTTGTGATTTTCAAAGTTTTGGAAATGATTCTATTCGGGTCATGAACAAAAGGGTTCGAGATATTGAAATTTTTTTTTCGAGCAAGTGGCCCGATTTGAGGACAAATCGTCTTCAAGAGGGAGGGTATGATGTGATCCCGATCGCATCATGTAATGTCACAACCCAACGCCATCGAGTTTGGCCTAAAAACGAGGGGCCCAAGTGCAAGATGAAGCTTATTTTTTAGTTCATTCGAGCTCAAATTAGCTCATTCGAGCTCAAGTCAGCTCATTCGAGCTCAATTCAGCTCATTGAGCTCGTTATTAGCTCTCTAGCTCATTTAATTTAATTTGCTGAAATAAGTTGACTAAGTTAGTTTATTTATTTAATTCAGCTCAAATAAGTGTTAGTAAATTAATTTGTTTAAATCTGAACATCTTTAATAATTTTTGAGTTTAATTGATTGTGTTTTATTTATTACATCTATTTAATATGCTGAATTTATTGATGTTTTTTATTAGTTTCAGCCGAATTAAAGAGTAGTATTAAATGTGTCTTAAGTTCTTTAAAAGTGACGAATTTATTGTTGTTCTTATTGTCCAGTCGAAATTAATATGTTAATTAACTTGTTTTGTTTCATGCATGAGTTAATTATGTATTAAAGGAGGCTGCCGAATTTAATAAGGTTGAATTTATGTCCAGCCGAATTTTATTGTTATAGGTGCTGATGATTAAATGTTCTTAATGTGCAGGTATTAATATGTATTGACCGAATTTAATTGTTGTCTGCAGAAATTAAATTCGGCTAACTTAATGGCAAAGGAGACATGCATTTAAGGTGCTGTTCTACATCCAAGGAACGGCATTTAAAGAGAAGCAAAGACAGGAATTAAAGGCTGTTCCACATGCAATGGACGGCCATTCAATGAGATGGTGGAATGCATTAAAGAAGATGCTACCGAATTTAATGTGTGCTTGGTGCATGGACGGCATTAATGAAAACATGCTGCAAAAACAATTAGTTAAAGAGTGTCCAGCATGCTAGGGGGGACGTTATTGAACAGCATTAAAGGTAGCTGATTCATTCTTTCTTCCTTTTCGTGGAGACCAATGCTTAAAGCATTCAATTCCAGCTGGTATTGCTTCGGGTACAGCAAAGAGTTGCTGTTTGGGGAATTTCCAAGTGACCATTCGGCCATAAGCATGCTTGTTGCTTAATTAACCAAGGCTGACGTTTCATACTCCCAAGAAGCATTAAAGCTTTCTTAAGGTTCCAAAGCTGAATGTCTATTACCGTCTCGTAGGCCTAGAACACACCAAAGGACTTGCAAATTTATTCTAGCTCATTTAAGCTGAATGAAAGCATTTAGGAGCTATTTTATGTGCCCAAGACGTCACTTATGCTGCTGCCGACCGTCTGAATTTCCAAGGCTGATTTATTGAAGGAAATTAAGGATTTGAGATGCCATTGCCGTTTCCAAGGTCTAGGAATCTTCAAAAGATTGAATTTAGTTCTTAAAGCTTTTTATTGTAACCATTCGTGATACGACCATGCCCCGGGCACACTTTTGGATCAGCTCCCTAAGCATTGTTTGCAAATCCATGCGAGCTGAATTAGTTCAATTTCATTTCGTTAAGCTCCGTTTAGCTCGTTTCCAGCTCACTCGAGCTCAAGTCAACTCACTCAAGCTCAATTCAGCTCAATCTTAACCCAATGAGCTTATTTTTAGCTTTCTTTAGCTTGCAGTTATTTTGCTGAAATAAACCATTTAATTTGTCATTAGTTAAATTAGTTGTTTATCTTAAGTTAGTTAATTTGTTAAAATTTGGACAAATAATTAATTAAGTGTTTTAATTATATCTAAATTAATACTTAATTAATTATGATGTTTTACATATGTCTAAAATTGTTAATATGTATGGCCAAATTTAATGTGCAAATTATTGAGTTCATATGCTGCTAATTTAATGTGTTTGAAATGCATTTAACTTGCTGATTTAATTTGCTGCAGGTTCATGAACGGATTGGTGCAATGTATGGGAGTGTGCATGCACAATTGAGGTTCAATGGATGGCATTTAAAGGAGCACATGCATTTGGGACATTCATGCAAGAGGGAGTTGCTGAAAGTTCATGTATTTGAAGATTCATGGATCATATTTATGGGGGAAAATACATGGGACGTTTCATGCATGATTCATGCATTTTCAAGATAACCATTCAAGTATTTTAGGCACATTAATGCCTCATTCAGCCAAGGGAGATGTAGGATCATTAAAGAGCTGCACATTCATGGAATTATGGAGATTCTTCAAGGCTAAGGATGCATGAATGCATCAAGTGAAGCATCATGATGGTTCGGCCAATTCATGTACCATCTTCAAGCATGAACTGGATTTTAATGCTATTTGTGTGAACATGTTAAATACCTGTGTGAACAGAATTTAAGTTAGTGTGAACAACATAGATGCCGAATATCAATAGGCATTTTAGGCTTATAAATAGCTTACTTGTTTATTGTAAAAGGTTACAGAATTTGATTATTGAAAACTTGATTGTGAGGTTTCCTCCTATCCTATTTCGTACGAGTCTCGTTCTGACTTATCTAGCTCGCTAGTGGCGTCAACCCGACTTCTTGAACTTATCACTATCCTGGTGTGGCGTTCATCCACCTTTTTATACCTTTGGTTCCTACCTCTCTATAGGTAACGGGTCAAGGTCCATCTTCGACAATCCATTAAACCCACCTTAAGCAATATAAGTCCCGGGGCAATACTTCATATAGTATTGAATCGTTCTTCGCTTGAGTTCTATTTTTCCATTCCATTTTAACTATTAAATTATAAACAATATTTCTTTATTTCACCGAGCCTATCTGATGTGATCCGGCCCAGGTTAATCGAGTCGTTTCACAAAGTTGCCCGATCGTCTACGAGGAGTAGTTGGAGTTGTCAAAATTGGGTGATTTAGGCTAAGGGTTGCGGAAGCTTTGAGAGGGTTTAGATGAATGGTTTGGTGTTGATAAATTCGGTTTAGAATAGAAACAAGGTAGGTTAGAAAAAGGTAATTGATGGAGATGGAAAATAAAACTTAAACGTCAAGAATGTTCAATACTAAAAAGTATTGCCCGAGTCTTATATTGCTTAAGGTGAAATTTGTGGAAGGATAGAAGCGAACCTTGACCCAATACCTATATGGAGGTAAGAACCAAAGGTATAAAAATATGGTTGAACGCCACACCGATTCGGTGATAAGTTCAATGGAGTTCGGATTTGACACCACTAGCAAGCTAGATAAGTCGCTTCGAGACTCGAACGAAAGAAGAGAGGAGGTAACCTCACAAGAACAAAAGTTCTATTAAGTTTAATTGATCAAATTCTGTAACCTTTTTACAAAGAGAAAAGAACTATTTATAGATTACATTAGATAGCCAAATAGACTAAGTAAATTCGGCTTTAATTAAATTAAACTAATCTAGAAATGTATCTTTAAAGGCTATGTCCAAATTCGGCTGAATGGTACTTCAATGGGCAGCTTCATGGCTAAGGAAATAAACTTGAAGGCTTGGTGAATGTATGGGAGAGCAATGGACATGTCTAGGTTCGGCCAAGGTGTGAATGGACACTCCAAGAGATGCCTTTTGGCCGAATAGGTACTTAGGAGATCAATGGACAGCAACCGATGCATGTAAGTGAATATTCATGCATTCTTCCATTCATTGTATTAAATCATTCATGCATCATCCTTACGTTCATTGAACCAGCCCATTCATGAATCATCTTTAATTGTGTTCCCACATCATGCATTGTAAGTAGACGTTCATGCACCTAGCTTGAATGAATCTCCACATTCGGCTGTACCTAAAAACACACATGAACTTAATTAATTTCAAGCAAATTCAGCTGAACTAAATTAAAGTATAATGTGAACATCCTAAATAACATTGAGACAACTTAAATATTAACAAATCATAACACATAAATTCGGCTGGACAAATTTAAAACATGTAATAATTTAGACAAATTAAATGACATCTAGACACCTTTAATTCAGCCAAATCAAGACATATTAAACACTTGTAATAAATTAAGACATATTTAAAAGCTGTAATGAAACTTATTTACATGCTTATTTAAATGGTCTAAAACTCTAGCAAATAAAGTTAATTTAGCTAAAGAGCTAATAATGAGCTGAATTGAATTTAAACCAAGCTCAAACGAGCTGAATTAAGCTCATGTGAGCTAAAATAAAATTCGGTGAGCTGAACCAAGCTAAATGGAGCTTGAGGAGCTGAATTCAAGTTGAGGTCAAGGGCATCCTTGACCAGGGTCATATCACTATCAAACATCTATCCAAACCATCTTTTGAACCCATTTTCTCAACTTCCCCTATAAAAAATCATCTAACTCCATCTATCTACAAAATCGAACAAACTTCTCGTCGACGATCGGGCAATCAAGTGAATCGACTCAATCAACCGAGCCGGATCACATCATTTGGTATCAGAGCTTGCAAAATGAGGAGCACCGACGTTCGTAGCTATCTCGAAAGATAGGTTTTAAAAAAAAGTTTTAAAAAAAATCAAAAAATCTCGTGTTGTAATTTTATTTTATTTCTCTTTTCTTTATTGTATTTACCTTACTATTGTATTGGAGTATCAAAAAAATCAAAATTCAAAAAAAAAAGAAGTGAGCAAAAAAGAAAAAAAGTAAAAAAAAGAACAAAAAAAAAGTGAAAAGTCTTGTGAGTTTTATTTTCATCTCTTATTACTCCGATCATCAAGTTTCCCTTCCTACCATTATTTACCCATCCCAATGCCACACTTTAAACCAATTTTCTTCTTTATTCAGCCTACCCTACACCCGACATTATCCCTTGTAACCAATTTGAAACTGACCCTCAAGCAGCAAATTAAGTCTACCGAGACAAATCACGAAATTGTGAGAAGAGGTTGAGTGGAAAAAGGCACGAGTGAAATTACATCAAAGAAAAGCCAAAATTTGAATGTAAACACGAGTGCGAGTGAAATCATTATTTCCTTTTCGAGCGAATTTGTGAGGTTTGTGGTAAGGTATTTATTTTCTTTATTATTTTTTCTAACATCTTCTTGTCATTACTTAATCATGTCTCGAGAAACATTTCCCGAATCAGAATTCCAATATTTGATGCAAGAGATGCGTAGAATGGTGAAATCAAAATTTGATAAATTGCATGATCGATTGGATCGAGTGGAGGAAAGAGCCCGATGGAAGCCAAACTCACCGGGTGAAGAGACGGAGACAAGATCATCATGAAGGCATACATCCATTTATTTTTTGGGAAGAGATTCATACCATGATTCCTATTCAACGAGGAACTCAAGACGAAGCAAAGCAAGTTTTGAGTTTAAAGCTTTCCGAGGTGACGAACGAGAAATCACAAGTTGATGTGAGCTTGGCTACGAACCAAATGGAGAACGAACAAGAAGCTATTAAGCTGCCCATTGGTCCAATAACGTGAGCTAGAGCTAAACGATTTAAAGTTGCTATTTTAGCATTGGTGGAACGGATTGAGGAAAATGAAAGCAAAGAGCTTAAAGACGAGCTGAATATTTTCAACTTCTTTGAAGTTGAAATTCGTTCTAGCTAATTAAATTGCTGCTGGATTTTAAACCATTTAAATAAGCATTTAATTAAGTCTTATTACAGCTTATTAATATGTTTTTATTTAATATAAGTGTTTAATATGTCTTAATTTAGTTACATTAAAGATGTCTTGATTTCATTTAGTTTGTCTAAATTATTACATGTCTTAAATCTGTTCAACCGAATTTGTGTCATGCTTTATTAATATTTAAGTTGTTTCAATGTTAAATTAGGATGTTCACATTATGTATTTACTTAGTTCAGCTTAATTTGATTGAAATTAATTAAGTTCATGTGTGTTTTTAGGTACAGCCGAATTTGAAGATTCATTGGGCAGATTCATGCATGAAGATTCAATGGATGTGAAGATGCATGCATGTTGGGTTCAATGCACCAAATGATACATGCATGGACTATATTAAAGATGGTGTGCTGATTGTTGAAGTTCTCTAAGTGACCATTCGGCCAAAAGAGATGATTTTCCATTCTCCAAAGCTGCCATTTATTTCCTTCACATTGCTGGGTACATTGTGGCTATTCGGTTCATGATGTTCACACCTTATGGTCATTCAAAACCGTCCATTCACACTTCCAAATGACTGTTCAAGTTGCTAATTAATGATGGTAATTTTTCAGCAAGAGTTGCTTCATTATTGACCTTATTAAACTCCATTGGCCGAATGTAGCTGCTGCCAATTTTCCAAGTTCGTTGAAGCTCTTCCTTGGTCTATATTCAGCCGAACATTGATTCAAGACCATTCATGGATCTTAGCTCAAAATTAGTTCAATGTTTACTTAGTTTTTAAGTATTGAACTTGACTATTCAGCTACTAGTCACTTAAGCTATAAATAGTTCTTGAATTTCTTGTAAAAGGACTTTTTGCCAAATTTCTGAATGAAATATAATTTTAGTGAGAAATTCACTCTCTTTATTCTCCAAAGCTCAAATTGACTTATCTTCAACGAGTGGCGTCAATCTGACTTTGTTCGAACTTATCACCCATTGGTGTGGCGTTCTTCATACCGTAGGTTCCTATTTTGCTAAATAGAGGGTCTCGGTTTTTATCCTATTTCCATTTCTTTCTTTGAAACCTTAAGCCCGGGTCCTTATTTGATAATAAGGGTTCGATCTTGTTTCATCGAATTACCCAGCAAACAACAACCCATCAAACTCCTTTGTTCCTAAAGCCATCCAACTTCAAACACCAAGACTTGAATTTGATTCAATTCCGACACTACCTAATTTCGATCGGGAAAGATTACGACTCGTCTTTACATCCGAAACGAGCTCGTATCACAAGTAGTCCTTCGTATGCACCGAGGTATTCGTCCGCCAAGAATCAATCTCGAAGAGGTGATCATTTTTTGTATGAAAGTCGTTCCAATTATGATACGACCCCAGCCTCGGTGATGAGAGTCGAGTCGTTGATGTGCCCGATCGTTAAAATTAAGGAGTATGAGTTGAGGTTTTCAAGTCGGGTTGAAAAGAACAAATTGGCTAGAAACAAGAAAATATTTAAGTGATTAAAGGATGGATAGGGTAGGTTCGATTTCAAGGCTGAAGAAAGAACCGATATTATATGCAATATCGACCCAAATCTTACGTTAGCTTGAAATGATGAAAAATTGTTAATCGTGACCCAATATCTATGAGAGATGAGAACCAACGATATAGGATTGAACGCCACACTTTAGTAAAGTGATAAGTTCGAAATTGACAGGATTGACGCCACAAGAATGTCTTGATAAGTCAATGGAGTCAAGAGAGAACAAAGGGAGTTGAAATACTCACCAATTGAACAAAAGTTCATAATTGATCAAAGTCTCAAAATTAGTAACCTTCAAATGATTACAAAAACAACAATTTATAGGCTGAATATGTTCCAGCCGAATGAACTTAAAGCAATCAGCTTAATTACACTTAATTGAACTCAAATGGCTGTTGAAATAACCAAAAAGTCATTTGGAAACTTCTATGCATAGGTGACATCAATGGGTAGGTTGTTTAGTCTTCCAATTCAGCTAATAATTGCACTAATGAGCTTAAATGATTTTGTTCAATGTTTGATTAGCTGAAAACATTATGAGCAGCCTTTAATTCCTCCTTAGGTAGCTAAATAAGCATCAGCCAAATTAATGGTAGTTTAAGCACACGAACAGCCCAAGTGTGTGAACACTTGATGTCCAACAGCCTCCAACTGTGGATGAACGAAAATGAATAGCTCTTATGGTGTGAAAACGTTTTTGTGAGATGAATGGCCTTGTGTGAACAACTCTTTGTCCATTGCTCTTCATGAACAGCCACTTGGAGAAGCTAAAAACTATTGCTGGATTTTTAATTCAGCTCATGGTCCATTGAGCTTCACGAATAGTCACATGAAGAAAAGGAATCATCAACTCTCTTCATAGCCAATTCATGCATGTACCTGAAAGCAATTTAATTCATAAATTTAATTCATATTAGGACACATTTAAATTGACAGCAACAAGACACATTAAATCTGCTCATTAATTCAGCTGGACTAAGACACATTAAAATGATGTAATAAGCTGAATAAATTCATGTCATGTGCTAGCTAAGACATATTAAAAACATGTAATTAATTTGCCTAATCTAAGACACATTAAAACAAATAATAACTTAGACACAAATTTAATTCAACAGCAGCTAAGACAAATTAATTAGAATATGAAATTAATTTGTCTCAACTTTAGACACAATTTAAACCCTTCTAATTAAAAAATCCAGAATTAAAATGCAATTTAATTATTTAAGCTGAATAAACTAATTTGCATTTATTTTATTCCAGCAACTAAAATTATAAAACGCAAAGTAAGCTCAAACAAGCAAATGAGCTCAATGAGCTGGAAATGAGCTGAATTGAGCTCAACGAGCTGAGATTAGGCTTCATTTTGCACTTCGGCCCCTCAAGCTTAGGCCACTCTCGATGACATCGAGTTGGGTTGAAACATGATGCGACCAGGTTCGCATCAAATTATACCCAACGAGAATCATTTCGTGCTGATTCATTTGTAACATCTCCATCCTATAATGAAAGAGCGAGGCAAAAAGAAAAAGAAATAAGAAGAAAGGAAAGACAAGAAATGTTAATGAGAGAAAATGAGCATATATGGAATGAAATCGAGAGACGAAAAAAAGAAATGAAAGAAAAGGAACAAGAAATTGAAAAAGAGAGTGAGATTGAAGAAAGAAACGAGAGTGTAAAAGAAACGAGTGTCATGGAAAAAGAAATTGAGATTGAAAAAGGATGTGAAAAGAGAAAGAAATTGAAAAAGAAATTGAGATTGAACAAAAGTGTGAGGAAAAAGAGAAAATTGAAAAAGAAAGAAAAGACAATGAGTTAGAAAAACAAACGAGAGAAAAGGAGGCAAAAGAGCAAGAAAAAGTGAGGAATCTGTTTACTAAACCACATGAGAATTTGTCTTGTTTTGTTTCCTCTTTTCAGGTCTCCGGAAGGCCAAGTGACGATAATTTTCAACTCCAATACCTCTCGAAGGAGAGAAGGTTCATTTTGGCTGAAAAAGGTAATGTTCTCAACGATCCTAGTTCGCCTATGCCAAAAGGTAAGCAAGGTATGAATGTTGAAAATTTTAAAGCACTTCTGCCTTACTCGATTGTTGATGGACACACTGTTGATGATTTGGTCTTTAGAAAGAATCTGAACTTTGACGTGGCTATTTGTCATTCTTTGATTGATGATGATCCATTTGTTTTGTCTAATGATAAGAAGATTCTTGCTTTTGAAAAATATCATTTTGATGGTATTGATTGTTTATCTTTAACTTGCAATGGAATGCATGTTTTGGATGCGCAAGATGAAAGTCCATATAAAATGTTCATTCTCACTGATCATGTTGAAAAGGAATGGAAATGTATTGATGAATACGCCATTGGCAAGATTTTTGATGAAGAGCGAATAAATCAGCACCAACAAAATCTGGAATTGTGTGATCAAAAGTTGACATATCATCTGCTTGGTTGTGTTGATCATGTGGATTATCTAATTTTTGGTGTGAAATTTCCATGTTTTTGTAAATCTTTTCGAATGAAATTTAAAGGGTTTGCTTGTTTGAATTTGAGTATGTTAACACCCTCGTTGTTTAATTTGTGTAAATTGTTGGAGATAAAAGGACTCTTTTTGCCATTTGGATCGAGTAGTCAAAATCATGTCTTTAATCCTGGAGTTTGCTATTATGAATCATCCATGAAAGAAAGCAAGCATCGTAAAATTTGTTTGAATGAATGTGTAAACAATCTTTGTTTGTATGATACTTTGTCTTTAAGTTTGAAAATGAGCCATGTGAATCTTGTTGGTTTGTTAAGTCAAAATCAAAATTTTGTTTTCGGAGGATGTTCTCAACTGTGGACTAAAAGATCCGAACATGTTTTGAATGATAATGATTTTGAGTTGCTTAGTGCTCTTTCTATGAAGTCGGTCATGAAATTGCCAAATCAAATTGAAATGGCAAGAGAAAATTGTCTTTGACCCCGGTGAACACCATTCTATATCATTGCCTAAGGTAATCGAACCATGGAAAGTTGACTTCCAAAACCATAGCTATCAAATGCCTTGTGATTTATGTTTGTTTCCATCGAAGAAAAAGGTAAGAACGATTTCTATTTTCGACCCCGGTATTGGATTATTTGTTCAAACTGTGAATCAAATCTCAAAAAGTTCCTTTGTGTTTAATCTTCATCGTGTCACTAATTCGTTTTATTCTTTTAAAGGTGACAATGTGAAGTGGTACCCTCCTAAAGAGGGAGGGCATGCGAATGAGCTTCTTTTGATCCGAGTTAATTGTGGCTTTCAGAATCTTCAACGATTTTTCGCGAGTAAATGGCCCGATTTCGGGACAAATCGCTTTAAAGAGGGAGGGGATGATACGACCATGCCCCGGGCACACTTTTGGATCAGCTCCCTAAGCATTGTTTGCAAATCCATGCGAGCTGAATTAGTTCAATTTCATTTCGTTAAGCTCCGTTTAGCTCGTTTCCAGCTCACTCGAGCTCAAGTCAACTCACTCAAGCTCAATTCAGCTCAATTTTAACCCAATGAGCTTATTTTTAGCTTTCTTTAGCTTGCATTTATTTTGCTGAAAAAAACCATTTAATTTGTCATTAGTTAAATTAGTTGTTTATCTTAAGTTAGTTAATTTGTTAAAATCTGGACAAATAATTAATTAAGTGTTTTAATTATATCTAAATTAAATACTTAATTAATTATGATGTTTTAAATATGTCTAAAATTGTTAATATGTATGGCCAAATTTAATGTGCAAATTATTGAGTTCATATGCTGCTAATTTAATGTGTTTGAAATGCATTTAACTTGCTGATTTAATTTTCTGCAGGTTCATGAACGGATTGGTGCAATGTATGGGAGTGTGCATGCACAATTGAGGTTCAATGGATGGCATTTAAAGGAGCACATGCATTTGGGACGTTCATGCAAGAGGGAGTTGCTGAAAGTTCATGTATTTGAAGATTCATGGATCATATTTATGGGGGAAAATACATGGGACGTTTCATGCATGATTCATGCATTTTCAAGATGACCATTCAAGTATTTTAGGCACATTAATGCCTCATTCAGCCAAGGGAGATGTAGGATCATTAAAGAGCTGCACATTCATGGAATTATGGAGATTCTTCAAGGCTAAGGATGCATGAATGCATCAAGTGAAGCATCATGATGGTTCGGCCAATTCATGTACCATCTTCAAGCATGAACTGGATTTTAATGCTATTTGTGTGAACATGTTAAATACCTGTGTGAACAGAATTTAAGTTAGTGTGAACAACATAGATGCCGAATATCAATAGGCATTTTAGGCTTATAAATAGCTTACTTGTTTATTGTAAAAGGTTACAGAATTTGATTATTGAAAACTTGATTGTGAGGTTTCCTCCTATCCTATTTCGTACGAGTCTCGTTCTGACTTATCTAGCTCGCTAGTGGCGTCAACCCGACTTCTTGAACTTATCACCATCCTGGTGTGGCGTTCATCCACCTTTTTATACCTTTGGTTCCTACCTCTCTATAGGTAACGGGTCAAGGTCCATCTTCGACAATCCATTAAACCCACCTTAAGCAATATAAGTCCCGGGGCAATACTTCATATAGTATTGAATCGTTCTTCGCTTGAGTTCTATTTTTCCATTCCATTTTAACTATTAAATTATAAACAATATTTCTTTATTTCACCGAGCCTATCAAACATCTATCCAAACCATCTTTTGAACCCATTTTCTCAACTTCCCCTATAAAAAATCATCTAACTCTATCTATCTACAAAATCGAACAAACTTCTCGTCGACGATCGGGCAATCAAGTGAATCGACTCAATCAACCGAGCCGGATCACATCAATTCGGCTGGGTATTTCTTAGACTATAAATAGCTTGCTTTGTATTCGTTTTAAGGTTAGACAATATGCTTTTGAAATTTATATGAAATCTGATTACTTTGTGAGTTTGTTTTCAACCCTCATTGTTCTCCAAAGACTCGTCTAACTTATCAAGTAACCCTTGTGGCGTCAACCCGTCTTTCTTTCCAAACTTATCACTTTGTACCCAAAGTGTGGCGTTCAAATTATACCAAGGTTCCAATCATCTTTGATAGCAGGTCGAGGTTCCATTTTATTCGTTTTCCATCCATACAAACATACCTAAGTATTCATATAAGTCCCGGGTTAGCACACTTATATTGTGTTGGTTCAACTTGAATACTTTATTTTCGTTCACATATCAACCTCAATACATTCCATCACCAATTTTGAACTAATTTGAGCCATTATCTTTTCTTTCTTAACCTATTTTCGTCAAACCTTAATATTACTCCAATTCATGACCGGGCACATCAACGACTCGAATTCATCAACGAGGCCGGGGCGTATCATTTGGTATCAGAGCTAGCTGAATTGGAGTAAGAATCGTCGTCTTTGGTATTACGAGATTCTAAAAAAATTTGAAAAAAATTCGAAAAAAAATTAATTATTATTTGTATTCAATTTTTTTATATAGTATTCAATATTGAAAAAAAAGAAAAAAATTCGAAATTGAAAAAAAAAAGAAAAAAAAGAGTGATTGAAATTCATATTGAGTTTGTAAAAGCATTGTTTGCTGCCTGAAGTACTAAATTCATTTCCAGCCACACTTAACATTTTCTATTTTGTTTGATAGCCTACCTTTAATCCCGACATTAACCCCACCAAGTGATGCGCCCTGGCTCGGGAAGGAGAGTCGAGTCGTAGATGTGCCCGATCGTGAATTAGAGTAATTTGAAAGCTTTACAAAATAGGCTAGAAGAAAAGGAATTATTTAGGCTCAAAAGAGTTTTGTTGGTTTAGGAAATGAATTAGAAGACAATGGATGTAATTTGGCTAAGGATTCAAAAGCCGAACTAACACAATAGTAGTGTGTTAACCCGTAACTTATGAGAATGCTTAGGTTGGTAAGGTGTCAATGGAAGGTTTGTGATATAGGGTTGCGCGCGGACCAAGATCGAGTTGCCAAGTCACGAGAAACTCCTACGAAAGCTCTAATCGAACAGATCTGAAATCAAAAACAAAGATTAAGATTAAACCGAATCAGATTTGAATTTAAAATTCCCAAATTCAATTAAAAGAGCAGCAAGAAGAAAAGAAATAGAATCGATGAATCAAACGAAATTGAGAAGAAAGAAAAGATGCGAATCTGCCAAGGAATTGATTCGGCCAAGAATGCCCAATTTCCAGCAATCAATTGATTCCAAAATTGAAAGAAATCCAATCGGCCAAACCCTAGGAATTGGGGATTTTTGGGTTCGAATGAGTGCTGCCAATAGGAGAACAACTTAAACGATGAGATCTTGAGTTTAATCAATGCTGGAAAATAAACAAGAATAGCAAAATATTAGATGAGAAATCGCACAAGTATAAGCAAAGAAAAGTAAAGAAAGAAATCGAAAACAGCAAGAATTAAAGGATAAGTCCTAAAGATCCTTAAAATCCCGAAAGATTTCACAAATCTCTTCAAACGGCTCTAATCTCCCCTCCAAAGAATATCGATGGCAAGAAGAAGGTTGAAGATGGCTCCCACAATCAAAAGATTGTTAAAACAACTTCTAAAGAAAACTCAAGAGAGAATTCTTGGAGAAAACCCCAAAGAAAATTCTGCACTCAACAAATCTAAAATTTGATAGAAAAATAATAATAAGATGTTTTTACAAAGGGTGGCTGGCCAATGCTTATATAGGCCTCCAACAAATCCTAATCTCACAAGTAACTAATAAAAAATTAAACCTAATTAATAAAATAACAAGGTAAATTCGGCCATGCACTTATATGGGCTGTTTTGGGCCGAATTTTACATGTAATGCTCCTAAAGATTAAAAAATTAAATTAAACAAGTAAGATGTTTACAAATTGGGCCCTTTGACATTTTGGCCTGATTTTCAACTAAGTATGAAGAAATTTCTTGATTGGGCTGGATTTTGGTTATTGGGCCTCGCCTTCAAGAATTTGGGCTCGTGATCCATCTCCTACCAAAATTGGGTCGTTGACGCTCGTAATGGAGATCCAATGCGTTTTGGCTGCAAGACTCGGTTTCTTGGACCAAGATTTCCAAGATTTGAAATCTTGATTCTTGAAATTGCTCCGAACAGCAAAATTGGGCCAAGATTCGATTTCTTGATTTTCTTGAAAACAAGAAAGTGAATCTTGATTTTCTTGATTTGAGCCCATCACCTTCTTAAGCTTGGGTTGGGCCTTTGTGACTCGTATCATTCCCCCCTTCCTCAAAAAGATTCGTCCTCGAATCTAAAAAATCAAATGAACTCGACTTTCCTCGATCGAACGGGACTAATGGCAATTGAGTCCACTGAAAAGAATAGCCATGAAATAGTAAATAGCAACGCAAACAAGCTTGGAGTCCAATTATAAGCATAATAGAACAGGTATAACGCATGTGAATGGACAGATTCAGATTACCATGCCTTAATCGATGGTCTATAGATTCACTCACACATGCATTATCAAAAACAAGAATCTTTTTATCAACCATCAAAATAGATTTATCATCAATAAATAAAATAGGACAGTCAAGCACGTTTCGATCTAAGTGTTCATCAACACGATCTTTGTCGCTATCCGAGGAGTACAAAAGTGTTTCAAAGGTTTCAAGCATCTTACCTTGATAAGCAAAAGAATAAGGGTCGATTTTACCTTTTTCATTTAAAACAAACCTTCGTTCATCGGGGGCATAGTGTAGTCGAATCTCCGTTGTTGAGTTAACCTTTGTCAAATAGAACTCAAACTTCATGTACAACCACATAAACTGTTTAAGGCACGAATATAAATTGAAAACAAATTTGGAAAATTTCGTTACCTTATTCTCCAAAACAGATTTGGACAAATTCGAGGATTTTACACAAGGTAAATCAAGAGAATAACAAATCACAGTTCTTTTCTTAATGACTTTATCAACCACAATCGAAGAGTAACAATTAATCGGATCAAAATGAGGGGATCTTTTAAGAACTAAGTCACCAAAAGTTTTATCAATAATTTTCAAATCTGCACTGGACTCGGTTTCTAAAATTTCCTTACCTCGCTTATGATGTGATCTCAATCGCATCATGTTGTGGCACCACTCGTTGCTATCATGATTGGCCTAAACACGAGGGCCCTAAGTGCAAGATGAAGCTCAATCTCAGCTCAACAAGCTCAATCTTAGTTTTTCCCAGCTCGATTTAGCTCACATGAGCTTAATTTAGCTTACTTTAGCTCGTTTGAGCTTGGCTTAAGTTTATTTCAACTCATTTATTTTAATGTCTGAATAAATTAAGTAATTTATTAATTTAGCTTAAATTACTACAGCTCATAATTATGTTTTGACTTATTACATGTTTTAAATGTGTCTTGGCCGAATTTAATATGTCTTGTTAAGACTTTATTAAATTTGTCTAATTTAATTTATGTTTAATTAGTGTGTCTAAATTATATTAATGTTTGTTCAGCTAAATTTTATGTGATTTAATTTTGGTTCATGTGTTTTTGTAGGTGAGCTGAATTTGGAGAGTAATTAAACAAGGTTCATGCATGATAGGTTCAATGTATGGGAGTGTGCATGCACAATTGAGGTTCAATGGATGGCATTTAAAGGAGCACATGCATTTGGGACGTTCATGCAAGAGGGAGTTGCTGAAAGTTCATGTATTTGATGATTCATGGATCATATTTATGGGGGGAAAATACATGGGACGTTTCATGCATGATTCATGCATTTTCAAGATGACCATTCAAGTATTTTAGGCACATTAATGCCTCATTCAGCCAAGGGAGATGTAGGATCATTAAAGAGCTGCACATTCATAGAATTATGGAGATTCTTCAAGGCTAAGGATGCATGAATGCATCAAGTGAAGCATCATGATGGTTCGGCCAATTCATGTACCATCTTCAAGCATGAACTGGATTTTAATGCTATTTGTGTGAACATGTTAAATACCTGTGTGAACAGAATTTAAGTTAGTGTGAACAACATAGATGCCGAATATCAATAGGCATTTTAGGCTTATAAATAGCTTACTTGTTTATTGTAAAAGGTTACAGAATTTGATCAATTAAACTTAATAGAACTTTTGTTCTTGTGAGGTTACCTCCTCTCTTCTTTCGTTCGAGACTCGAAGCGACTTATCTAGCTTGCTAGTGGCGTCAATCCGAACTCCATTGAACTTATCACCGAATCGGTGTGGCGTTCAACCATATTTTTATACCTTTGGTTCTTACCTCTATATAGGTATTGGGTCAAGGTTCGCTTCTATCCTTCATCAAATTTCACCTTAAGCAATATAAGACTCGGGCAATACTTTTTAGTATTGAACATTCTTGACGTTTAAGTTTTATTTTTCCATCTCCATCAATTACCTTTTTCTAACCTACCTTGTTTCTATTCTAAACCGAATTTATCAACACCAAACCACTCATCTAAACCCTCTCAAAGCTTCCGCAACCCTTAGCCTAAATCACCCAATTTTGACAACTCCAACTACTCCTCGTAGACGATCGGGCAACTTTGTGAAACGACTCGATTAACCTGGGCCGGATCACATCAGCTTACCTTCGGGATCATGTAGTGTGATTTCATCTTTGCCTAAGTTGATCGTATGAAAGTGTCTTTCATTTGAGAGGTATTGAAGTTGAAAGTTATCTTTCGATCTTTCGGGAACCTGAAAAGTAGCAACACAAGAAAAATTCATATCTTGGTTAGTGGAAACATTCCTTACTACCCTTTCCACGTCTTTTTCTTTTGTTTCTTTTTCTAATTCATTTTCTCTTCTTTCTTCAATTTCTTTTTCACTCTCAATCTCTTTTTGCTCTTTTTCATTCTCTTTTTCTTTTTCCTCACTTGTTTTAACAGAATTTTTTAGTTTGATTTGGTCCTCATGGACTTGTTCCGGAGTGAGCGGCACTAAGGTGAGTTTCTTTCCTTGATGCTTGAAAGAATACCTATTGGTACGACCATCGTGAGTGACTTTTCGATCCAGTTGCCATGGTTCTCCTAGCAACAAATGGCAGGCTTGAATAGGCATTACGTCGCACACAACTTCGTCTTGACACTTTCCGATAGAAAAGGCGATGCGCACTTGTTGAGTGACCCTAAATTGGCCTTTGTTGCTAAGCCCTTGTAGTTGATAAGGTTGTGGATGCTTGGTAGTGGTTAAGCAAAGCTTTTCCACCATCGTTGTGCTGGCTATGTTCGAGCAACTTTCTCCATCAATAATAACTCTACAAAGCTTACCTTGTACATGGCAGCGAGTATGAAAGAGATGTTCTCGTTGCTGCTCGCTCTTTGGTTTTGCCAAAGATGATTGTCCACGATCATGAAAATCATCATCCATTCTAGGGACACGTTGAGGGCTGCACCTATAGGGCTGGTTATCCCTATCTTCCTTAATTGGATCTCGATATTGATGTTTTTGATTCACTCGTACCTCATTCAAAGTAGTATTCAATGCTTGAAGTGTAGCATTTATTTGTGTGATTGCAGCAGTATGTTCATCTAACTGTTGTTGGACTTTCATAAGTGCATCATTATTATCACCTTTAGACATCTTCAAAACCTGTAAAAAATAAACACTCAACACTCAAAAATAAAAGTTATCAAACCTCACCGTTAATCACTCAACAAGAAAAATCAAATTCTCAATGAGGTCAAATTCAATCTTGTGAGTTCTTTATCAGAGTTTATATCAACCAATTAGAGAGTGTGAACCAAACTACCAAAGAATCCTAATTTGCACTAGGATGCCAAAAATTGACGAGACACCAATTGATTCGTGTTGCACCGAGGAAGAAGTTGTGCACACGTTTAAATCCTACTAACACAAGAAATAAGAAGGTGTTAGATAACGTAAAGGAAGAATAAAGGTAAACAAATGAAAACCTACAGCTAAGAATCAATAAAAATTGCTGAAAACAGAAAACCCGAAAAACTGCGGAGTAACTTGACAACTTTGTTCGAGGTGTTCCCGATCTCCAAAAATCACGAAATTAAATCTGGAGTGTCCTTATATATTGAATTTTTTATCTGGAAATTTTGGGCACCAAATTCAACCCGCTGAATCTTTTTTTAAATTTTTATTAAATTTCATCTTTTTTGATTTTTTTGACTTTTTTGACTGATTTTTTTGTGGGAATAATTTTTTATATTCAATCACAGTGCCAAAAACATGTATGTAAAATTTCAGATCAATCGGAAAACGTTTACCCACTCAAATGAATTTTTTTTGAATACTTTTTCTGGGTAAAACTGCTGTTTATGCTTTAAAAAATAGAGATCAGTTTAGAAATCAACCAAGAACACCCAAAACGCCCAAAATCTGATACCAAATGATATAGGGTTGCGCACGGACCAAGATCGAGTTGCCAAGTCACGAGAAACTCCTACGAAAGCTCTAATTGAACAGATCTGAAATCAAAAACAAAGATTAAGATTAAACCGAATCAGATTTGAATTTAAAATTCCCAAATTCAATCAAAAGAGCAGCAAGAAGAAAAGAAATAGAATCGATGAATCAAACGAAATTGAGAAGAAAGAAAAGATGCGAATCTGCCAAGGAATTGATTCGGCCAAGAATGCCCAATTTCCAGCAATCAATTGATTCCCAAATTGAAAGAAATCCAATCGGCCAAACCCTAGGAATTGGGGATTTTTGGGTTCGAATGAGTGCTGCCAATAGGAGAACAACTTAAACGATGAGATCTTGAGTTTAATCAATGCTGGAAAACAAACAAGAATAGCAAAATATTAGATGAGAAATCGGCACAAGTATAAGCAAAGAAAAGTAAAGAAAGAAATCGAAAACAGCAAGAATTAAAGGATAAGTCCTAAAGATCCTTGAAATCCCGAAAGATTTCACAAATCTCTTCAAACGGCTCTAATCTCCCCTCCAAAGAATATCGATGGCAAGAAGAAGGTTGAAGATGGCTCCCACAATCAAAAGATTGTTAAAACAACTTCTAAAGAAAACTCAAGAGAGAATTCTTGGAGAAAACCCCAAAGAAAATTCTGCACTCAACAAATCTAAAATTTGATAGAAAATATAATAATAAGATGATTTTACAAAGGGTGGCTGGCCAATGCTTATATAGGCCTCCAACAAATCCTAATCTCACAAGTAACTAATAAAAAATTAAACCTAATTAATAAAATAACAAGGTAAATTCGGCCATGCACTTATATGGGCTGTTTTGGGCCGAATTTTACATGTAATGCTCCTAAAGATTAAAAAATTAAATTAAACAAGTAAGATGTTTACAAATTGGGCCCTTTGACATTTTGGCCTGATTTTCAACTAAGTATGAAGAAATTTCTTGATTGGGCTGGATTTTGGTTATTGGGCCTCGCCTTCAAGAATTTGGGCTCGTGATCCATCTCCTACCAAAATTGGGTCGTTGACGCTCGTAATGGAGATCCAATGCGTTTTGGCTGCAAGACTCGGTTTCTTGGACCAAGATTTCCAAGATTTGAAATCTTGATTCTTGAAATTGCTCCGAACAGCAAAATTGGGCCAAGATTCGATTTCTTGATTTTCTTGAAAACAAGAAAGTGAATCTTGATTTTCTTGATTTGAGCCCATCACCTTCTTAAGCTTGGGTTGGGCCTTTGTGTCTCGTATCAGTTTGTTAAGTGGATAGAAACTTCGACCCGCTATCAAAAATGATAGGAACCTCAGTACGAATCGAACGCCACACTTTCAGGATTAAAGTGATAAGTTCGGATAGAAAGACGGGTTGACACCACATGGGTTGCTTGATAAGTCAGACGAGTCTTTGGAGAACAATGAGAGTTGAAAACAAACTCACAAAGTAATCAGATTTCATATAAAGTTTAAAAGTATATTGTCTAACCAAAAAAATGATTACAAAACAACTATTTATACTAATATTGAATGTCAAACCGAATGGTCACAAAAGGTAGATAAATGGACAGCTTCTAGATGGTGTTAACTCAGCTGAAAACATTCATGGAACGTCTTCAATGCTTGGCTGACCATTGAGCTACACGAACAGCCTTGAAAGGTGTCTTTGATGCGCACGAGGAGCCTTGAATTGAAAAAGGTATGCCAGGTTTGGCCAAGGGAGTGTACAAAGCCACTAGTGGTGTCTTCCAAGGAGCTTTGAAGAGTGAAACGGCAGCCCTTAAATGCATGTCTCCTTTGAAGAATCCTAGACCTTGGGGACGGCAATGGCATCAACAATCTTTAATGTCCTTCAATAATCAGCCTTGGAAATTCGGATGGCCAGCAGCAGCTTTAAATGACGTCTTGAGCACACAAATAGCTCCTAAATACTTTCAATCAACTTAAATGAGCTGGACTAAATTTGCAAGTCCTTTGGTGTGTTCAAGACAGCAATAAGCATCAACTTTGGAACCTGAAAACGGCCTTTAATGCTCCTTGGAAGCATGATGATGTGATCCTGATCGCATCATGTAATGTCACAACCCAACGCCGTCGAGATTGGCCTAAACACAAGGGCCCCAAGTGCAAGATGAAGCTAATTTTTAGCTCATTTGAATTTCTTTTCGTGCGGTTCATCTCACTGAGCTTTGTTTAGCTCGTTTCCAGCTCAATGGGATCGTTTTGCTCAATTTGAGTTTATTTTAATTCTTTTGATTTCATTTGCTGAAATAAATTGAATAAGTTAGTTTATTTATTTAATTCAACTCAAATAAGTGTTAGTAAATTAATATGTTTAAATCTGAACATCTTTAATAATTTTTTTAGTTTAATTGATTGTGTTTTATTTATTACATCTATTTAATATGCTGAATTTATTAATGTTTTTTTATTAGTTTCAGCCGAATTAAAGAGTAGTATTAAATGTGTCTTAAGTTCTTTAAAAGTGACGAATTTATTGTTGTTTTTATTGTCCAGCCAAAATTAATATGTTAATTAACTTGTTTGTTTCATGCATGAGTTAATTATGTATTAAAGGAGGCTGCCGAATTTAATGAGGTTTAATTTATGTCTTGACCGAATTTATTTTGTGTCTGCAGGTAATTAATTCAGCTGGAAACAACTACTTAATGGCAAAGGAGGCAATATTTTTTTAAAACTTATATGAAATTTGTTTACTTTGTGAGTTTGTTTTCAACTCTCATTGTTCTCCAAGGACTGGTTAGACTTATCAAGTAACCCTTGTGGCGTCAACCCGTTTTTATATTTCGAACTTATCACTTTGCACCCAAAGTGTGGCGTTCAAAGTTTTACCGAGGTTCCTATCATCTTTGATAGTGGGTCGAGGTTCCATTTTATTCGTTTTCCATCCATACGACATTTAACCTTTCTTAAGTATTCGTATAAGTCCCGGGTTAACACACTTATATTGTGTTGGTTCAACTTGAATACTTGGTTTTCATTCACCTATCAACCTCAATACATTCCATAACCCCTTTTGAACTAAATTTGAGCCTTTATCTCTTCTTTCTTAACCTATTTCGTCCACCCTCGAGTATTACTCCAATTCACGATCGGGAACAACAACGACTCGGATTCATCAACGAGGCCGGGGGCATATCATTTGGTATCAGAGCTAGCTGAATCGGAGTAAGATCGACGTTATCGGTATTACGGTATTGTAAAAAAAATAAAAAAAACTTGAAAAAAAATTTGAAAAAAAATTCAAAAAAAAGTTTGTATTCAATTTATTTTTACTTTTTGTATTTAGTATTGAAGGAAAAAAAGAAGAAAAAAAATTCAGAATTAAAAAAAAAGAAGAAAAAAATCGAAATTGAAAAAAAAAGAGTGATTGAAATTTATTTTGGGTTTGTAAAAGCATTGCTTGTTGCCCGAAGGACCATATCTATATAACCACACTTAACCATTTCTATTTTGTTTGATAGCCTACCATTTCCGACATCATTACCCACCAAGCCAAATCAATTTTGTAAGCCGACGCCAAACGGTATTGATTCGTCGACTTAGTTTGCGAAGAACTTCGAGAGGCGAAAAATCGAGTGGAAAAAGGCAAGAGTGATTGGTGAGACCATTTGAGAGAAGTAAAAGCCAAGTTGTGTGAATTTTCTTTGCGAGTGAAACGTGAGATTTTTGTGGTGAGCAATTAAATCATGTCTCAAGAAGAATTTTCTGAATCAGAATTCCAATATTTGATGCAAGAAATGCGTAGAATGGTAAAATTAAAATTTGATAAATTGCATTATCGTTTGGACCGAGTGGAGGAAAAGGCCCGGCGGAAACAAAATATACCAAGTCGAGAAACGGAGTTAAGATCATCCCGACGACACTACTTGACAAGAGACTCTTATCAAGACTTCTATTCAACAAGGCGTTCGAGACCAAGAGAAGCAAACTCCGAGTTTGAGTCCTTCCGAGATGATAAACGAAAAGGTAAACGTGTCTCTACAAGTGCCTCAATTTATTCATCTACAAAGGATTATTTACGAAGAGGTGCACGTGTTTCAAGAGTGTCAAAGTACTCAGCTATGGAAGATCTATCACAAAGAGAAGATTGCCATTTGTACGAAGAATCCTTTTCTTATTCTCAACGAAAGGCTTCTCATTTTGATGATTTCTACTTTTGTAATGGAATTGAAATAGCATGTGAAAAAGAAAAAGAAAAAGAGCGCGAGCGAGAAAATGAACATGAAAAAGAAATGAACGAAAAAGAAGATGAGTGGGAGATAGAAAAGAAAATTGAAAATGAGATTGAGAATAAAAACGAGTGCGAAAAAGAAAAGGAAACCGAAAAAGAGAGTGAGATTGAAGGAAGAAACGAGAGTGCAAAAGAAATGAGTGATATGGTAAAAGAAAGAGGATTTGAAAATGAGTTGGAAAAAGAAAGAAATGAAAAGGATGAAAGTGAAAAAGAAAGGAGTGTTGTTACTAACCATCCTATAAATTTTCCTTGTTTTGTTTCTACTTTTCAGGTTTCTCGAAATCCCATCGATCAATTTCAACTTCAATACTTTTCTAAGGAGAAACGATTTCGATTAGTCGAGAAAGGTAAGATCGTAGATGACCCTAGTCCACAAGTGCTTAAAGGTAAGCCATGTAAGGGATCTACTGTATTTGAGTCTTCTCAATCTTACTTGATTCTTGATGATGAGATTAGCAAAGACTTAGTTTGTGAGAAAGTTTTTCATCTTGATCTGATTGGAAATCATAATTTGATTGTTAATAAATGTGTTTTACATAGTAATGTGAAATATCTTTCTGCTCATAAGCCTATCATTGTCAAGATTGATCAAGAAGTAAGTCCAGGTAAGCCCAAACAAAAATTGGGATTGTGTGATGAAAAGTTGACATCTAATCTGTTTGCTTGTGATGATCATGTGAATTATCTAAATTGTGGTGTGAACTTTTCTTGTTTACGTGTGTGAATGAAATATGAAGGGTTTGATTGCTCGAATGTATGTATGCCTAACTCCTATTTGCTTGACATGTGTGAAGTCTTGGTGAAGAAGAAATTTTCGTTGCGTTGCGAAACGACCAATGAAAATTGCGTTTTAAACCTGGGATATACATTCCTAAGTTAACGTCAAGCCAAGCAAGAGGAAGCTTCGTTTTTGACCCCGGAGATTATTATTCTTTGTTCTTGTTAAAAGGGTTTGGATTTTGCAATTTTGACTTTCGAGATTATGCCTTTCGACTGTTTTGTGGTTCGGATTTGTTTCTATCCATGAACTTTTTGATTCATTTTGGAAAGGTAAGACCGAATTTCATTTTTGATCCTGGCATTGGGTTAAGCATCCCAATTTTGAATAAGCATCTAAAAAGATCATTTATGTTTATAATTTTTAGTGTCTCTAATTCCTTTCATTCTCGTGTAGGTGACACTCTAAATTGGTTCCCTCCAAAAGAGGGAGGGCGTGGAAATAATTCAAAATTTTCTCGAACCATTCGTAATTTTCAAAGTTTTGGAAATGATTCTATTCGGATCATGAACAAAAGGGTTCGAGATCTTGAAAATTTTTTTTCGAGCAAGTGGCCCGATTTGAGGACAAATCGTCTTCAAGAGGGAGGGTATGATGTGATCCTGATCGCATCATGTAATGTCACGACCCAACGCCGTCGAGATTGGCCTAAACACGAGGGCCCCAAGTGCAAGATGAAGCTAATTTTTAGCTCATTTGAATTTCTTTTCGTGCGGTTCATCTCACTGAGCTTTGTTAAGCTCGTTTCCAGCTCAATGGGATCGTTTTGCTCAATTTGAGTTTATTTTAATTCTTTTGATTTCATTTGCTGAAATAAATTGAATAAGTTAGTTTATTTATTTAATTCAACTCAAATAAGTGTTAGTAAATTAATATGTTTAAATCTGAACATCTTTAATAATTTTTTTAGTTTAATTGATTGTGTTTTATTTATTACATCTATTTAATATGCTGAATTTATTAATGTTTTTTTATTAGTTTCAGCCGAATTAAAGAGTAGTATTAAATGTGTCTTAAGTTCTTTAAAAGTGACGAATTTATTGTTGTTTTTATTGTCCAGCCAAAATTAATATGTTAATTAACTTGTTTGTTTCATGCATGAGTTAATTATGTATTAAAGGAGGCTGCCAAATTTAATGAGGTTTAATTTATGTCTTGACCGAATTTATTTTGTGTCTGCAGGTAATTAATTCTGCTGGAAACAACTACTTAATGGCAAAGGAGACAATATTTTTTTAAAACTTATATGAAATTTGTTTACTTTGTGAGTTTGTTTTCAACTCTCATTGTTCTCCAAGGACTGGTTAGACTTATCAAGTAACCCTTGTGGCGTCAACCCGTTTTTATATTTCGAACTTATCACTTTGCACCCAAAGTGTGGCGTTCAAAGTTATACCGAGGTTCCTATCATCTTTGATAGTGGGTCGAGGTTCCATTTTATTCGTTTTCCATCCATACGACATTTAACCTTTCTTAAGTATTCGTATAAGTCTCGGGTTAACACACTTATATTGTGTTGGTTCAACTTGAATACTTGGTTTTCATTCACCTATCAACCTCAATACATTCCATAACCCCTTTTGAACTAAATTTGAGCCTTTATCTCTTCTTTCTTAACCTATTTCGTCCACCCTCGAGTATTACTCCAATTCACGATCGGGAACAACAACGACTCGGATTCATCAACGAGGCCGGGGGCGTATCACATGAAACGTTCAGCCTTGAATAATTAAGCAATATACATGCTTTGGCCGAATGGTCACTTGGAAATCCCCCAAACAACAGCTCTTTGCTGTACCCAAAGCAATACCAGCCTTAATGCTATTCAATAACGTCCCCCTTGCATGTTTTCATTAATGCCGTCCATGCATGGGAACATCTCATTAAATCCATGTCTTTGCTTCCCTTTAAATGTCGTTCCATGCATGGGAACATCTCCTTAATTCGTGGCTTTGCTGCACATTAAATCAGCAAGCAGCTTCTTTAATTTCGTCCATTAAATGGCCACATGAAAAAGCACAAGCAACTCCTTTAATGCCGTCCATGTACCTGCATGCATTGAATCAGCCTTTAAATCACGTTTTAGACAAATTAAAATGGTCAATCAGACATATTAAATTCGGCAGCCACAATTAACTTCAACTGGACACCATTTAAAACATGCATTAAATTCGGCCAGAAAAATACTTTAAATTCGGCCAAAGACATACATTAAATTCGTCTGGAAAATTAATTGAAAACATAAATTAAATTTGTCTTAAATTTAGACACACTTAATTAACTATTAGACATCTATTTAATAAGTAATAAACTAAGACACTTTAAAACCTGTATTAAATAGAACACATTAAATAGACTTAAGACAAATTAAAGCATGCATTAAAAAACAAATAAAACATATTTAACATGGAAATTAATATGTCCAAATTTTTAAACAAATTAATTAACTTATTTAATTAACTAATTTAACTAACAGCAACTTATTTATTCCAGTAAAATAAATTAAAAGAGCTAAAGAGCTAATAACGAGCTCAACGAGTTAAATTGAGCTTGAATGAGCTGACTTGAGCACGAATGAGCTAACTTAAGCTCGAATGAGTTGAACCACACGAAAAGAAATTCAAATGAGCTAAAAATTAGCTTCATCTTGCACTTGGGGCCCTCGTGTTTAGGCCAATCTCGACGGTGTTGGGTTGTGACATTACATGATGCGATCAGGATCACATCACCAAGCCACATCAATTTTGTAAACTGACCCCAAATGGTATTGATTTGTCGACCTAGTTTGCGGAGAACTTCGAGAGGTGAAAATCGAGTGAAAAAAGGCAAGAGCGATTGGTGAGACCATTCGAGAGAAGTAAAAGCCAAATTGTGTGAATTTTCTTTGTGAGAGAAGTGTGAGTTTTGTTGTGTGATGAATAAAAATTCGCAATATGATGTCAAGAAGTTTTGAAGGGATTGATGGTGAAGAATATGGCGATGTTCTGATCGACCCAACATATCAAACGATTATTCACGAGGTGGGTCAAATGCTTCAAAGAAAATTGGAACCGATTAAAGAGCGATTGGAGAATTGGATGAACGATTCCAACGGGAGCAAATCTCTTCAAGTCAAGAGACGAAAACAAGATCATCATGGAGAAAAACATCTAATAACTTGGTGAAAAGAGATTTTCATGATTCCTACTCAAGAAGAGATCCATACCAAGATTACTATTCATCAAAGAATTTGAGTAGAAAAAAAGAAAGTTTTGAGAATGAGGTTTTTCAAGATGATACCCGAGAAAGAAGATATCTCTCTTCAAGTGCATCAAGGCATTCATCTACGAAGGATTATTTACGAGAAGGCGAACGTGTTTCAAGAGTGTCAAAGTACTCAAATACGGAAGATCTATCACAAAGAGATGATTGTCATTTCTATGAAGAACCGTTTTCTTATTCTCAACAAAAGGTTTCTCATTTTGATGATTTCTACTTTTGTAATGAAATCGAAGTAGCATGTGAAAAAGAAAAAGAAAAAGAGTGCGAGCGAGAAAATGAAAAAGAAAAGGAAATGAAAGAAAAAGAAGATTAGTGTGAGATAGAAAAGAAAATTGAAAATGAGATTGAGAATAAAAACGAGTGTGAAAAAGAAAAGAAAACTAAAAAAGAGAGTGAGATTGAAGAAAGAAACGAGAGTGCAAAAGAAATGAGTGATATGATAAAAGAAAGAGGATTTGAAAATGAGTTGGAAAAAGAAATAAGCGAAAAGGATGAAAGTGAACAAGCAAGGAGTGTTTTTACTAACCATCCTATGAGTTTTCCTTATATTGATTCTACTTTTCAGGTTTCTCGAAATTCCATTGATCAATTTCAACTTCAATACTTTTCTGAGGAGAGACGATTTCAATTAGTCGAGAAAGGTAAGATCGTAGATAACCCTAGTCCACAAGTGCTTAAAGGTAAGCATGGTAAGGGTTCTATGTTAGTCGAGCTTCAACAAATTCATATGCATGATAATGGTGAGATTGCCGAAGATTTAGTTAGTAAAAGACTTTCCTATCCTGATTTGTCTAAGTATCAAATTTTGATTGGTGATGACTTTGATTTGGATGATGGTTTGAAGAGTTTTTCTCATGATATGTCTGATGTTTACAAGTTCGATGATGAAGCAAGATTAAAACAATACAAACGAAATTTGGACTTGTGTGATAAGAAGTTGACATTTAATTTGTTTGCTTGTGTTGATCATGTGAATTATCTAATTTGTGGTATAAAATTTCCATGTTTACTTGTGCGAATGAAATATGAAGGGTTTGATTGCTCGAATGTATGTATGCCTAAATCTTATTTGCTTGACATGTGTGATGTCTTGGTGAAGAAGAAATTTTTGTTGCGTTGTGAAACGACCAATGAAAATCGCGTTTTTAAACCCGGGATATATATTCCTAAGTTGACGTCAAGCCAATGTGAGAATCAAATTGAAATGACAAAAGGAAGCTTTGTTTTTGACCCTGAGATTATTATTCTTTGTTCTTGTTAAAAGGGTTTGAATTTTGTAATTTTGACCTTCGAGATTATGCTTTTCGACTGAATTGTGGTTCAAGTTTGTTTCTATCTATTAACTTTTTGTTTCATTGTGGCAAGGTAAGTCCGATCTTCATTTTTGATCCTGGCATTGGGTTAAGCATCCCAATTTTGAATAAGAATTTGAAAAGATCACTTGTGTTTATAATTTTTAGTGTCCCTAACTTATTCCATTCTCGTGTAGGTGACACTTCGGAATGGTTCCCTCTAAAAGAGGGAGGGCATGGAGATAATTCAATTTCTTCTCGAACCATTTCTAATTTTCAAAGTTTTGGAAATGATTCTATTCGGGTCATGAACAAAAGGGTTCGAGATATTGAAATTTTTTTTCGAGCAAGTGGCCCGATTTGAGGACAAATCGTCTTCAAGAGGGAGGGTATGATGTGATCCCGATCGCATCATGTAATGTCACAACCCAACACCATCGAGTTTGGCCTAAAATCGAGGGGCCCAAGTGCAAGATGAAGCTTATTTTTTAGTTCATTCGAGCTCAAATTAGCTCATTCGAGCTCAAGTCAGCTCATTCGAGCTCAATTCAGCTCATTGAGCTCGTTATTAGCTCTCTAGCTCATTTAATTTAATTTGCTGAAATAAGTTGACTAAGTTAGTTTATTTATTTAATTCAGCTCAAATAAGTGTTAGTAAATTAATTTGTTTAAATCTGAACATCTCTAATAATTTTTTAGTTTAATTGATTGTGTTTTATTTATTACATCTATTTAATATGCTGAATTTATTGATGTTTTTTATTAGTTTCAGCCGAATTAAAGAGTAGTATTAAATGTGTCTTAAGTTCTTTAAAAGTGACGAATTTATTGTTGTTCTTATTGTCCAGCCGAAATTAATATGTTAATTAACTTGTTTTGTTTCATGCATGAGTTAATTATGTATTAAAGGAGGCTGCCGAATTTAATAAGGTTGAATTTATGTCCAGCCGAATTTTATTGTTATAGGTGCTGATGATTAAATGTTCTTAATGTGCATGTATTAATATGTATTGACCGAATTTAATTGTTGTCTGCAGAAATTAAATTCGGCTAACTTAATGGCAAAGGAGACATGCATTTAAGGTGCTGTTCTACATGCAAGGAACGACATTTAAAGAGAAGCAAAGACGGGAATTAAAGGCTGTTCCACATGCAATGGACGGCCATTCAATGAGATGTTGGAATGCATTAAAGAAGATGCTACCGAATTTAATGTGTGCTTGGTCCATGGACGGCATTAATGAAAACATGCTGCAAAAACAATTAGTTAAAGAGTGTCCAGCATGCTAGGGGGACGTTATTGAACAGCATTAAAGGTAGCTGATTCATTCTTTCTTCCTTTTCGTGGAGACCAATGCTTAAAGCATTCAATTCCAGCTGGTATTGCTTCGGGTACAGCAAAGAGTTGTTGTTTGGGGAATTTCCAAGTGACCATTCGGCCATAAGCATGCTTGTTGCTTAATTAACCAAGGCTGACGTTTCATACTCCCAAGAAGCATTAAAGCTTTCTTAAGGTTCCAAAGCTGAATTTCTATTGCCGTCTCCTAGGCCTAGAACACACCAAAGGACTTGCAAATTTATTCTAGCTCATTTGATATTCTTGCCATTGATATTCTTTGGAGGGGAGATTAGAGCCGTTTGAAGGGAGTTGTGAGATCTTTGGGATTTCAAGGCTTCTTAAGACTTATCTTTTAATTTCTTGCTGTCAATTCTTTCTTTATTTCTGCTTGTGCTGAATCTTTATCTAATTTATTTTCTGATCTTATTGTGTTTTCAGCCTTTTTCTATATTAAGGAATCAGCCCAAAAATCCCCAATTTCTAGGGTTCTTCCATACTCTTTTTGGGTGAAATTAGATTGTCAAAATTTGGGGAAAACTATCTTGGTGTTCAATTGGGCAGAATCGCAATCTCCTTTAAGGTTTCAAGAACCCTTATTAACACTTATTTCTATTCTCAATTTGATTCTTTGCTGTTTTGGGGATTTTATTTCAGATCTGGAAATTCAAAGTTCTAATCTTTTAATTTTCTGTTTCGTTTCAGATCTGATTGTTTAGGGTTTTCGTAGGAGTTTCCCGTGACTTGGCAACTCGATCTTGGTCCACGCGCAACCCCGTATCATTTGGTATCAGATTTTGGGCGTTTTGGGTGTTCTTGGTTGATTTCTAAACTGATCTCAATTTTTTAAAGCAAAAATAGCAGTTTTACCCAGAAAAATCTTTCAAAAAAATTCATTTGAGTGGGTAAACATTGTCCAATATAAAAAAATTATTCCCACAAAAAAATCAGTCAAAAAGTCAAAAAATCGAAAAAAGATGAAATCTAATAAAAATTTAAAAAAATATTCAGCGGGTTGAGTTTAGTGCCCAAACTTTCTAGATCAAAAATTCAATATTTAAGGACATTCCAAATTTATTTTCATGATTTTTTGAGATTGGGAACACCTCGAACGAAGTTGTCAAGTTACTCCGCAATTTTTCAGGTTTTCTGTTTTCAGCAATTTTTATTGATTCTTAGCTGTGAGTTTTCATTTGTTTGCCTTTATTTTTCCTTTACGCTATCTAACACCTTATTGTTTCTTGTGTTAGTAGGATTTAAACGTGTGCCCAATTCTTCCTCGGTGCAAACGAATCAATTGGTGTCTCGTCAGTTTTTGGCATCCTAGTGCACATTAGGATTCTTTGGTAGATCGGTTCATCCTGATACGGGGTTTGTGCGCGGACCAAGATCGAGTTGCCAAGTCACGAGAAACTCCTATGAAAGCTCTAAACGAACAGATCTAAAAATTAAAACAAAGAACAAGATTAAACTAATCAAATCTGAAATTAAATCCCCAAATTCAATTAAATGAGCAGCCAGGAACAAAGAACGAATGAATAAATGTATTCGGAGTTCAAGAAGATGAAATCGAACTCCAATAGTGAAATCCCACAAGCCGAATCTGCCAAGAACACCAAAACAGTAAGTAGATTGAAACAATCAGATTTTTAATTGGAAGATTAGGGATTTGGGCGGCAAAAAGAAAAGAAAGAAATAGATGAAATTGAACGATTCAAGAAGTGAATTTAAGTTGCGATTCAGTCCAATTGAACACCCTAGATGAATTGCCCAAATTTCAACAGCCGAATTTCACCCAACAAGAAGAAATAGAAAACAGCAAGAACCCTAAATTTTGGGGAATTTTGAATCGATTAGATGCTGCCAATAAAAGAACCGATTAAATGAAGAGTTCTTGGAGTTTGAATCAAGGCTGAAACACAAACAAAAACAGCAAAGAAATTAGATATAGATTCGGCATCAACAGAAAGAAAGAAAATAAATTGAACAGTAAGAATAAAAGATAAGTCCTAAAGATCCTTGAAATCCCGGAAGATCTCACAAATCTCTTCAAACGGCTCTAATCTCCCCTCCAAAGGATATCAATGGCAAGGAGAAGGTTGAAGATGGCTCCCACAATCAAAAGATTGTTAAAACAACTTCTAAAGAAAACTCAAGAGAGAAATCTTGGAGAAAACTCAAAGAAAATTCTGCTCTCTCAAATCTGAAATTTAAGAATGAATCTAAGTGTTATGTACAAGGGGTGGCCGGCCATGCCTTTAAATAGGCCTCAAGTAATCCTAATCTAACAAGTAACTAATAAAATTAAACCTAATTAATAGAATAAATAAAGGAAAATTCGGCCAAGCATATATATGGGCTGTTTTTGGGCCGAATTTTACATGTATGTTCCTAAAGCTTAAAAAAATTAAATTAAACAATTAAAATGTTTATAAATTGGGCCCTTTGACATTTTGGCCTGATTTTCAACTAAGTATGAAGGAATTTCTTGATTGGGCTGGAATTTGGTTATTGGGCCTCGCCTTAAAGAATTTGGGCTCGTGATCCATCTCCTTCCGAAATTGGGTCGTTGATGCTCGTAACGGAGATCCAATGCGTGTTGGCTGCAAGATTTGGTTTCTTGGACCAAGATTTCCAAGATTTGAAATCTTGATTTTCTTGATTCTTGAAATCTCTTCGAACAGCATAATTGGGCCAAGATTCGGTTTCTTGATTTTCTTGAAAATAAGAAAGTGAATCTTGATTTTCTTGTTCTCTCGTGTATGCATCTAAGGCCTTGCTAACAAACTCTTGAATGGTACCATTTAGTTTGGACCGCATTTGTCGGGCCTTTGATCTCGTTATTGGGCCTTGTGGCAATTTGAGCCCATCACTTTCTTGAACTTGGGTTGGGCCTTTATGACTCGTATCACCCACAATCAAAAGATTGTTAAAACAACTTCTAAAGAAAACCCAAGAGAGAATTCCTAGAGAAAAACTCAAAGAGAATTCTGCACTTAAACAAATCTGAAATTTTAATATATTTGAGTAGTTGTTTACAAGGTGGCCAGCCATGCCTTTAAATAGGCCTTATAACTAGTCCTAATCTAATTAGAAAACTAAAATAAAAAAGACTCCTAATTATTTTAATATGGAAATTTGGCCAAGGGTCTTTATTTGGGACTCTTGGACTGAATATTTATATAAAAATTTAAACTAAGTAAATAAATAAATAAATAAATAAAAATAAAACTTTAAAACTTGGGCCACTTTGACAATTTAGCCTTATTTTCAACTAAGTGTGGGTGGATTTCTTGATTGGGCTTGGAATCTTCTTATTGGGCCTTGCTGATATAAAGGCGCACGCGGACCAAGATCGAGTTGCCAAGTCACGAGAAACTCCTACGAAAGATCCTAGACGAACAGATCTGAAATCAAAAACAAAGATTAAGATTAAACCGAATCAGATTTGAATTTAAAATTCCCAAATTCAATTAAAAGAGTAGCAAGAAGAAAAGAAATAGAATCGATGAATCAAACGAAATTGAGAAGAAAGAAAAGATGCGAATCTGCCAAGGAATTGATTCGGCCAAGAATGCCTAATTTCCAGCAATCAATTGATTCCCAAATTGAAAGAAATCCAATCGGCCAAACCCTAGGAATTGGGGATTTTTGGGTTCGAATGGGTGCTGCCAATAGGAGAACAACTTAAATGATGAGATCTTGAGTTTAATCAATGCTGGAAAACAAACAAGAACAGCAAAATATTAGATGAGAAATCGGCACAAGTATAAGCAAAGAAAAGTAAAGAAAGAAATCGAAAACAGCAAGAATTAAAGGATAAGTCCTAAAGATCCTTAAAATCCCGAAAGATTTCACAAATCTCTTCAAACGGCTCTAATCTCCCCTCCAAAGAATATCGATGGCAAGAAGAAGGTTGAAGATGGCTCCCACAATCAAAAGATTGTTAAAACAACTTCTAAAGAAAACTCAAGAGAGAATTCTTGGAGAAAACCCCAAAGAAAATTCTGCACTCAACAAATCTGAAATTTGATAGAAAAATAATAATAAGATGTTTTTACAAAGGGTGGCTGGCCAATGCTTATATAGGCCTCCAACAAATCCTAATCTCACAAGTAACTAATAAAAAATTAAACCTAATTAATAAAATAACAAGGTAAATTCGGCCATGCACTTATATGGGCTGTTTTGGGCCGAATTTTACATGTAATGCTCCTAAAGATTAAAAAATTAAATTAAACAAGCAAGATGTTTACAAATTGGGCCCTTTGACATTTTGGCCTGATTTTCAACTAAGTATGAAGAAATTTCTTGATTGGGCTGGATTTTGGTTATTGGGCCTCGCCTTTAAGAATTTGGGCTTGTGATCCATCTCCTACCGAAATTGGGTCGTTGACGCTCATAATGGAGATCCAACGCGCTTTGGCTGCAAGATTCGGTTTCTTGGACCAAGATTTCCAAGATTTGAAATCTTGATTCTTGAAATTGCTCCGAACAGCAAAATTGGGCCAAGATTCGATTTCTTGATTTTCTTGAAAACAAGAAAGTGAATCTTGATTTTCTTTATTTGAGCCCATCACCTTCTTAAGCTTGGGTTGGGCCTTTGTGACTCGTATCACTTGCCTTCAAGAATTTGGGCTTGAGTTGGGCATTTGTGACTCGTATCATTCCCCCCTTCCTAAAAAAGATTCGTCCTCGAATCTGAAAAATCAAATAGACTCGACTTTCCTCGATCGAACGGGACTAATGGCAATTGAATCCACTGAAAAGAATAGCCATGAGTTAGTAAATAGCAATGCAAACAAACGTGTAGTCCAATCATAAGCATAAAAAAACAAGTATAACGCATGCTAATGGACAGATTCAGATTACCATGCAAACAAGCTAATTTACTCGCCAATGCCTCGTCAAATATTCGAAACAAAGATGGACATGTTTTAAGGCATTCAATCATCTCAAATTGTTTCCACAAACCATGAATAAATCGCGAGTAATAAATCAAATGGTAAAGGTAATCGTCACACGTAGGTATTTGAAAAGGTCCACACGGTTCACAGAGTTGCACAATCATACCATGCATTAATCGACGGATTATAGATTCACTCACACATGCATCATAAAAATTATCAAAAACAATAATATTTTTATCAACCATCAAAACAGATAGATCATCAATAAATAAAATAGGACAGTCAATCACGTTTCGATCTAAGTGTTTTACAAAAATTAAATCATCAACACGATCTTTGTCACTATCCGAGGAGTACAAATGTGTTTCAAAAGTTTCAAGCATCTTACCTTTATAAGCAGAAGAATAAGGGTTGATTTTACCTTTTCCATTTAATACAAACCTTTGCTCATCGGGGGCATAGTGTAGTCGAAGCTCCGTTGTTGAGTTAACCTTTGTGAAATGGGACTCAAACTTCATGTACAACCACATAAACTGTTTAAGGCACGAATATAAATTGAAAAAAAATTTGGCAAATTTCGTTACCTTATTCACCAAAACAGATTTGCACAAATTCGAAGATTTTACACAAGGTAAATCAAGAGAATAACAACTCACACTTCCTTTCGTAATGACTTTATCAATCACAATCGAAGAGTAACAATTAATCGGATCAAAATGAGGGGATCTTTTAAGAACTAAGTCACCAAAATTTTTATCAATAATTTTCAAATCTGCACAAGACTTGGTTGCTAAAATTTCCTTACCTCACTTACCTTCGGGCTCATGTAGTGTGATTTCATATTTGCCTATGTTGATCGTATGAAAGCGTCTTTCATTTGAGAGGTATTGAAGTTGAAAGTTATCTTTCGGTCTTTCAGGAACCTGAAAAGTAGCAACACAAGAAAAATTCATATCTTGGTTAGTGGAAACATTCCTTACTACCCTTTCCTTGTCTTTTTCTTTTGTTTCTTTTTCTAACTCATTTTCTCTTCTTTCTTCAATTGCTTGTTCACTCTCAATCTCTTTTTGCTCTTTTTCATTCTCTTTTTCTTTTTCCTCCCTTGTTTTAACAACAGAATTTTTCAGTTTGATTTGGTCCTCATGGACTTGTTCCGGAGTGAGCTGCACTAAGGTGAGTTTCCTTCCTTGATGCTTGAAAGAATACCTATTGGTACGACCATCGTGAGTGACCTTTCGATCCAATTGCCATGGTTCTCCTAGCAACAAATGGCAGGCTTGAATAGGCATTACGTCGCACACAACTTCGTCTTGATACTTACCAATTGAAAAGGCGATGCGCACTTGTTGAGTGACCTTAAATTAGCCTTCGTTGATAAGCCCTTGTAGTTGATAAGGTTGTAGATGCTTGGTAGTGGTTAAGCAAAGCTTTTCCACCATCGTCGTGCTGGCTATGTTCGAGCAACTTTCACCATCAATAATAACTCTACAAAGCTTACCTTGTACATGGCAGCGAGTATGAAAGAGATGTTCTCATTGCTGCTCGCTCTTTCGTTTTGCCAAAGACGGTTGTCCACGATCATGAAGATCATAATCAGTTCTAGGGACACGTCGAGGAGCGCGCCGATGAGCAGGAGGCTGGTTATCCACATCGTCTTTAATTTGCTGAATTAATTCATGTTGGTACCTCCTTCCTTGGACGGCATTAAAGGAGCTGCTGGTGCTTTTTCATGTGGCCATTTAATGGACAGATTTAATGGGTGCATGCTTGCCGAATTTAATGTGCAGCAAAGACAAGCATTCAATGAGATGTTGAAGAAAGCATGTTGGAATTCATTAAAGAAGCTACTGCCGAATTTATGGGCCATATTGCATGTATTTATTTTTGTCTTAAAACAAGAATTAAAGGCTGTTTTAATTTGGTGCAGGAATTTGGGCATGGACGGCATTTAATTGCTGCTGATTGCTCTCCTCCATGCATTCCTTCATGAACAGCAAGGGCCTTTTTGGGAGTTTCTTTTCACTTTCCAAAGCAGCTCAATTCAGCTCTTTAATTACCTTGGAGGACGCCCCAGTTGATAAATAAATTTTTGCTATCTTTTGGCCATTCAGTTTCATGAGTTCACACACACATGGCTGTTCCTATTTGATGTTCACACCATGGGCTGTTGGAGATCCCCAAAACGTCATTAAAAATGGGCAAGCTGTTCAGCTCACAAGGAGGCTTCATTAAGGTGCATTCAACTTCATTGGCCGAACCAAGACCTTTTATTCAGCTCACCAATACTTCCATTAGTGTCCAGCTAAATGGACTCCATCTAGAAGCTACCTAATTGAATTCTTCATGCATGAAGCTTCCCAAAAATGTCCTAGGAAGGTTGCTGGAAATTTCCAGCCTCTTTTGCTTTAATTTTGGCTGACCATTCAGCATCTTATTAGCCATTCGACTACCTTAGGAATTTATATTATAAATAGTTGTTTTGTAATCATTTTGGGGTTAGACAATATACTTTTGAATCTTATATGATATATGATTACTTTGTGAGTTTGTTTTCAACTCTCATTGTTCTCCAAAGACTCGTCTGACTTATCAAGTAACCCTTGTGGCGTCAACCATCTTTCTATCCGAACTTATCACTTTAATCCCAAAAGTGTGGCGTTCAAGTTATACCGAGGTTCCTATCATCTTTGATAGTGGGTCAAGGTTCCATTTTATTCGTTTTCCATCCATACAACATTTAACCTTTCCTAAGTATTAGTATAAGTCCCGGGTTAACACACTTATATTGTGTTGGTTCAACTTGAATACTTGGTTTTCATTCACCTATCAACCTCAATACATTCCATAACCCCTTTTGAACTAAATTTGAGCCTTTATCTCTTCTTTCTTAACCTATTTCGTCCACCCTCGAGTATTACTCTAATTCACGATCGGGAACAACAATGACTCGACTCTCCTTCCCGAGCCGGGTCATATCATTGATGATACGACCACGCCCCGGGCACATTTTTCGATCAGCTCCATAAGTATTTCTTGCACACCCATGCGAGCTAAATTAGCTCAATTGCATCTCAATGAGCTCTGTTTAGTTCGTTTCCAGTTCAATGGGATCGTTTTGCTCATATTGAGTTTATTTTAATTTTACAAACTCATTTGCTGGAATAAATTGAATAAATTGAATAAGTTAATTTAGTTATTTAATTTAGCTCAAATAAGTGTTAGTAAATTAATTAGTTTAAATCTAAACATCTTTAATGTTTCTTGAGTTTAATTGATTGTGTTTTATTTAGTACAGCAATTTAATATGTCTTAGTTAGCTCATTACATCATTTAATATGTTCCAGCCTAAGACAATTTAATTGACGAATTAATGTGTATTTTTTTATTACAGCAAATTGTTGTGTCTTGGCTGCTGATTTATCATGTTTAAGTCAGCCGAATTTATGAGCAGAATTAATGTGTCCTTGTGTGGTTGACGAATTTAATATGCCTTGTTGACCAAATTTTATTTTGTCTTAAACTTGAGTTAATGGCTAATTTAAATGTGTACAGGTGCATGGAAATGGGGACTTTTGACTTTTGATCATTTGAATGAACTTTGTTCAAAGAGTGAGTTTTCTCCTCTCTAAATTCGTACGAGTTTCGATCTGACTTATCTAGCGTGCTAGTGGCGTCTATAGTTCTCTTTTGAACTTATCACCTTGCTTTGGTGTGGCGTTCAACCCTTCTACAATTCCGTAATCCCACCTTTGATGTGATCCGGCTCGGTTGATTTAGTCGATTCACTTGATTGCCTGATCGTCGACGAGAAGTTTGTTCGATTTTGTAGATAGATGGAGTTAGATGATTTTTTTATAGCGGAAGTTGAGAAAATGGGTTCAAAAGATGGTTTGGATAGATGTTTGATAGGCTCGGTGAAATAAAGAAATATTGTTTATAATTTAATAGTTAAAATGGAATGGAAAAATAGAACTCAAGCGAAGAACGATTCAATACTATGCTAAACAATATAACAATAACAGGTACAAATATTAAATTGAGGTACCCATTTTATGACAACTTTCAGCAGTTTTCCCTCTATTTTTGTGCCTTTAGTAGGCCTAGTATTTCCGGCAATTGCAATGGCTTCTTTATCTTTGTATGTTCAAAAAACTAAGATTTTTTAGATTCGATGGGGCCAAGACCAAATCTTATCTATTTTTTTAGTATTGAATCGTTCTTCGCTTGAGTTCTATTTTTCCATTCCATTTTAACTATTAAATTATAAACAATATTTCTTTATTTCACCGAGCCTATCAAACATCTATCCAAACCATCTTTTGAACCCATTTTCTCAACTTCCGCTATAAAAAAATCATCTAACTCCATCTATCTACAAAATCGAACAAACTTCTCGTCGACGATCGGGCAATCAAGTGAATTGACTCAATCAACCGAGCCGGATCACATCATTTGGTATCAGAGCTACTAAAACGAGGAGCACCGACGTTCGTAATAAGGCCGCAAGTAGGTTCAAAACGTGAAAAAAAAATCAAAAAAAAAAATTGAGTTGTAATTTAATTTTTTTTCCCTTGTATTTAGCTTACTATTGTATTGGAGTAAAAAAATCAAAAAAAATTCGAAAAAAAAATTGATTGAAAAAAAATTCAAAAAAAAGTGAAAAAAAAAATCGAGCAAAAAAAAAAGAAAAGAAAAAAAAAGGTGAGCAAAAAAAATCAAGTTTAAAAAAAAAGTGAAAAGTCTTGCGAGTTTTTATTTTCTTCTCTTATTTACTCCGATCATCAAGTTTCCCTTCCTACCATTATTTACCATCCCAACGCCACATTTTAAACCAATTTTCTTCTTTATTTAGCCTACCCTACACCCGACATTATTCCTTGTAACCCATTTTGAAACCGACCCTCAAGCAGCAAATTAAGTCTATCGAGACGAATTACGAATTTGTGAGACGAGGTCGAGTGGTGAAAGGCAAGAGAGCGTGAGTTCATTCGAAAAAAAAGCCTAAAAGAGAGTTCAAACACGAGTGAGTGAATTTTTCTTTTTGAGCGAACTTGAGAGATTTGTGGTGAGAATTATTTTTCTTTCTAATTTAACTTTTGTTTTCTAATATTTTGTTGAAGCATGTCTGAAGAATTTTCTGAATTTGAATTCCAAATGTGGAGACAAGAAATGCAAAGGATAATGCGATTTGAATTTTGACAATTCGACAAAGATAAAGAAGATTTGACATCTACTATCGTTGACATCAAGATTAGTGCAATCCTTCAAAGATTGGCAAATGAACCACAATGTGAAGATATGTTTCACACGCGTTGCCGTGTCCACGATAAAGTTTGTTGCCTCATTATTGATGGTGGAAGTAGGTCAAACATGGCTAGTATTCGAACGGTAAAAAAACTTGGCTTGGCCACTACCAAGCATCCATGACCCTATCAACTGCAAGGACTTGGTGTTGAAGGCAAATTTGAAGTTACTCAACAAGTGCGTGTTGCATTTTCCATCGGAAGATACCAAGACGAAGTCCTTTGTGATGTTGTGCCTATTCAAGTCTGCCATTTGTTGCTAGGAGAACCATGGCAATCGGATCGCAAGGTCATTCACGATGAACGTACCAGGTATTCCTTCAAGAATCAAGGAAGGAAAATCACTTTAGCGCCGCTCATATCGGAACAAGTGTAAGAAGACCAATTCAAAATGAAGCAATCCATTGAGCGAGAAAAGGAGAAAGAGATTGAAAAAGAAATTGAAAGAAAACAAAAAGAAAACGAAAAAGAAAAAGAAATTGCAAAAGAAAAAGAAATCAAAAAGTGAGAGAAAAAGAAAATGAAGAAAAGAAAATTGAAAAAGAAAAAGCGAAAAAAGAAATTGAAAGAGAGCTTGAAAAGAAAACAAGTGAAAAAGAAAGAGAGTCTATAAAAGAATCGAGTGAAGTGAGTAATCACGAAAAAGAGAGGAATTTTTTTGCTAACCCCCTTTCGAAATTACCTTGTGATTTTTCTTTGTTTCAGGTTTGCAAGATTCCATCCACGGATTGGTTCCAACTTCATTACCTTTCTACCGAGAGACGTTTTCAATTGATTGAAAGAGGTAAGTTGGAAGATAAAAATGATTGTCACATTTCCAATGGTAAGAAAGGTAAGGGTTCCATATTGAGCGAGTTTCAACTCATTTACTCACATGTTTATGACAAGATTGCTGAAAATTGTTTTTGCGAAATTGTTTTCCCCATTGAATTGGTTAATTTTCGTTCATCTATTATTTATGATTTTGTTTCAACTAGTGCTTTGAAAAGTTTTTTCTATGATAAGTTTGTTGCTGGCAATTTTATTGAAGGCGTTCGATTAGATCAGCATGAACAAAGTGTGATAGTGTGCGATAAAGATTATTCACATACAAAGTTCGATTTGTTTGATTATCATATTCTGAATGATGGTGATTACACCTTCCATAGTGGTAAGAAGTGTTTTCCTATTGATGAGTATGGTATTGGCAAGAATTTTACTGAAGTACGAATAAATCCGCACAAACAAATTTTGAACTCTTGTGATAAAAGTTGGCATGTGAAACGCCTAGTCTACTTGTGTGTGGTGATAATTTGAATTTTCTATTTTTTTGCGTAAATTCCCCATGTTTGAACAAGTCTATTCGAATGAGATTTACGATGTATGAATGTTTGAACATATGCATGCTCAAATTCTTTTTGTTCCACTTGTGCGAATTGTTGGTAATTAAGAAATTCACACTGCATTTTGGAACGAGTGAACAATATCGTGTGTTCAACCCTGGAGTTCGCTATTCTGGTTCATCTTTGAGAGAAGGCAAGCATTGTAAATTTTGTTTGAATGACCAAGTAAACAATCGTTGCTTGTATGATGCTTTGTCACTAAGTTTGAAAACGAGACGTGTGAATCTTGTTGGCTTGTTAAGACAAAATCAAATTTTTGATTGTGGAGAATGTTGTTTATTTTTGTTTAACAGAATCAAGACATATGAATGTTTAAAGGCATGCTTGTTTAATTTTCTTTTGATCCGAATATGTGATAAGACGATGGCATGTAAAATGGTTAGTGCATTTGAATTTGAAGATGGTGTCTCAAATCTGCCTTGCTATATAAATTCTGCATGTTTAAGTAAGATTGATCGAGTGGAACTTAGATTACATGTTCATTTAGAGGACTCCTTGATAAATTTTGATTATAAATTTGATTTGATTCTGATGCATCCTTTATTACCAAGTATGGAAAACCATTGTGAACAGGTAAGATCCACTTCTACATTTGATCCCGGCATTGGATTATGCATTCTAATTTTGAATAAGATTCTGAAAAGATCGTTTGAGTTTATAAATTTTAGTGTCACTAATTCATTCCATTTCTATGTAGGTGACACTTTGGAATGGTTTCCTCCTAAAGAGGGAGGGCATGGAACTAAATCATTTTCTTTTCAAACCATTTGTGGTTCCTGGAGTTTTAAAAACAATACTTTTCGGATCATGAACAAAAGGGCTTGTGATCTCGAAAAATTTTTCGCGAGCAAGTGGCCCGATTTGAGGACAAATCGTCTTCAAGAGGGAGGGTATGATGTGACCTCAATCGCATCATGTTGTGGCACCACTCGTTGCTATCATGATTGGCCTAAACACGAGGGCCCCAAGTGCAAGATGAAGCTCAATCTCAGCTCAACAAGCTCAATCTTAGTTTTTCCCAGCTCGATTTAGCTCACATGAGCTTAATTTAGCTCGTTTGAGCTCAATTTAGCTTACTTTAGCTCGTTTGAGCTTGGCTTAAGTTTATTTCAACTCATTTATTTTAATGTCTGAATAAATTAAGTAATTTATTAATTTAGCTTAAATTACTACAGCTCATAATTATGTTTTGACTTATTACATGTTTTAAATGTGTCTTGGCCGAATTTAATATGTCTTGTTAAGACTTTATTAAATTTGTCTAATTTAATTTATGTTTAATTAGTGTGTCTAAATTATATTAATGTTTGTTCAGCTGAATTTTATGTGATTTAATTTTGGTTCATGTGTTTTTGTAGGTGAGTTGAATTTGGAGAGTAATTAAACAAGGTTCATGCATGATAGGTTCAATGTATGGGACGGTGCATGTAAGGCCTCTTTCAATGAATGGTGGCTGATCCATTTGGCTCCCCAAGGCACCTATTTGGCCAAAAGGTGTCCAGCAACTTAAAGCACAAGCTTGGCCGATCGTATTCCCAAGGCAGCATCTAAGCCATTCACACCTCAATTTGACCAATCAGCTCCTATACATGTATGGGTGGATTCATGAACGTCCAAAGGGAGGGAATATTACCTTAATTCATCACATTGAATGTATAATGTGCATGTACAAAGGGGAGAACGAATTTACAAGGTACATGCTTCCATTCATGAACCAGCCCATCATTAAAGCTTTAATTAAGAGAGATGCATTACCCATGCACCTAGCATTCGTCCAAGAGGGGTTGGATATGAATTGAAGATGCACATTCATGGAACAAGGAAGCTTTCTTATTGGTTAAGCATGCATGAACGGGTTTTGGGAAGAAACATGATTATTCAACCATGCATGAACTTACACTATCCATGAACAGAGATTTAATGCTTGAAGTGTGAACATTTTTAATTGTTGTGTGAACACATTAGTAGCTGAATTTTAATAGGCATTAGAGAGCCTATAAATAGTTTATTTTGTTTATTGTAAAAGGTTACAGAATTTGATCAATTAAACTTAATAGAACTTTTGTTCTTGTGAGGTTACCTCCTCTCTTCTTTCGTTCAAGTCTCGAAGTGACTTATCTAGCTTGCTAGTGGTGTCAATCCGAACTCCATTGAACTTATCACCGAATCGGTGTGGCGTTCAACCATCTTCCTATACCTTTGGTTCTTACCTCCATATAGGTAACGGATCAAGGTCCGCTTTTATCCTTCATCAAAATTCACCTTAAGCAATATAAGACTCGGGGCAATACTTTTTAGTATTGAATCATTCTTAAAGTTTGAGTTCTTTATCCATTTCCATTTATTTATCATCTTTGTAACTTAATTCTTTGTTAAACCGAACCTATCTTTCATCAAACCAAAACCCATCCTTTGAACCCATTTTGCCTACCTTCCGCTTATAAAACATTCAAACTCTATCTATCTACAAATTTGAACGAGCTTCTCGTTGACGATCGGGCATCTTAAGTGAACCCGACTCAATTAATCAGGCCGGATCACATCAACCTTGAACCGAATAGAAATCGGGGTGACACTTTTTAGTGTTGAATCGTTTCTGGCGTTTAAGCTCATTTATCCATTCCACCGACTATCCTAGATTTTACCCAACTATAATATCTTTTTACAAAACCGAGCCTTCATTTATCAACTTCCATTTTTCTTATTTTTATCCTTAAATCGAGCCTACTACCCTTATAAATTTACCATCACCTTAGCCAACCTTTAAAACCATTTGAAAGCTTCCGCATCTTTAGCCTTATTTCATCCTATTTTTGATAACTCAACTATTCCTCGTTGATGATCGGGCAATTACGTGAAACGACTCAATTAATTCGGGCCGAATCACATCATTTGGTATCAGAGCTAGCTGAATCGGAGTAAGATCGACGTTATCGGTATTACGGTATTGTAAAAAAAATAAAAAAACTTGAAAAAAAAAATTCGAAAAAAAATTCAAAAAAAGTTTGTATTCAATTTATTTTTACTTTTTGTATTTAGTATTGAAGGAAAAAAAAGAAGAAAAAAAATTCAGAATTAAAAAAAAGAAGAAAAAAATCGAAATTGAAAAAAAAGAGTGATTGAAATTCATTTTGGGTTTGTAAAAGCATTGCTTGTTGCCCGAAGGACCATATCTATATAGCCACACTTAACCATTCCTATTTTGTTTGATAGCCTACCATTTCCGACTTCATTACCCACCAAGCCAAATCAATTTTGTAAGCCGACGCCAAACGGTATTGATTCGTCAACTTAGTTTGCGAAGAACTTCGAGAGGCAAAAAATCGAGTGGAAAAAGGCAAGAGTGATTGGTGAGACCATTTGAGAGAAGTAAAAGCCAAGTTGTGTGAATTTTCTTTGCGAGTGAAACGTGAGATTTTTGTGGTGAGCAATTAAATCATGTCTCAAGAAGAATTTTCCGAATCAGAATTCCAATATTTGATGCAAGAAATGCGTAGAATGGTAAAATTAAAATTTGATAAATTGCATTATCGTTTGGACCGAGTGGAGGAAAAGGCCCGATGGAAACAAAATCTACCAAGTCGAGAAACGGAGTTAAGATCATCCCGACGACACTACTCGACAAGAGACTCTTATCAAGACTTCTATTCAACAAGGCGTTCGAGACCAAGAGAAGCAAACTCCGAGTTTGAGTCCTTCCGAGATGATAAACGAAAAGGTAAACGTGTCTCTACAAGTGCCTCAATTTATTCATCTACAAAGGATTATTTACGAAGAGGTGCACGTGTTTCAAGAGTGTCAAAGTACTCGACTACGGAAGATCTATCACAAAGAGAAGATTGCCATTTGTATGAAGAATCCTTTTCTTATTCTCAACGAAAGGCTTCTCATTTTGATGATTCCTACTTGTGTAATGGAATTGAAATAGCATGTGAAAAAGAAAAAGAAAAAGAGCGCGAGCGAGAAAATGAACATGAAAAAGAAATGAAAGAAAAAGAAGATGAGTGGGAGATAGAAAGGAAAATTGAAAATGAGATTGAGAATAAAAACGAGTGCGAAAAAGAAAAGGAAACCGAAAAAGAGAGTGAGATTGAAGGAAGAAACGAGAGTGCAAAAGAAATGAGTGATATGGTAAAAGAAAGAGGATTTGAAAATGAGTTGGAAAAAGAAAGAAATGAAAAGGATGAAAGTGAAAAAGAAAGGAGTGTTATTACTAACCATCCTATGAATTTTCCTTGTTTTGTTTCTACTTTTCAGGTTTCTCGAAATCCCATCGATCAATTTCAAATTCAATACTTTTCAAAGGAGAAACGATTTCGATTAGTCGAGAAAGGTAAGATCGTAGATGACCCTAGTCCACAAGTGCTTAAAGGTAAGCCATGTAAGGGATCTACTGTATTTGAGTCTTCCCAATCTTACTTGATTCTTGATGATGAGATTAGCAAAGACTTAGTTTGTGAGAAAGTTTTTCATCTTGATCTGATTGGAAATCATAATTTGATTGTTGATAAATGTGTTTTACATAGTAATGTGAAATATCTTTTTGCTCATGAGCCTATCATTTTCAAGATTGATCAAGGAGTAAGTCCAGGTAAGCCCAAACAAAATTTGGGATTGTGTGATGAAAAGTTGACATCTAATCTGTTTGCTTGTGATGATCATGTGAATTATCTAAATTGTGGTGTGAACTTTTCTTATTTACGTGTGCGAATGAAATATGAAGGGTTTGATTGCTCGAATGTATGTATGCCTAACTCCTATTTGCTTGACATGTGTGAAGTCTTGGTGAAGAAGAAATTTTCGTTGAGTTGCGAAACGACCAATGAAAATCGCGTTTTTAAACCTGGGATATACATTCCTAAGTTAACGTCAAGCCAAGCAAGAGGAAGCTTCGTTTTTGACCCCGGAGATTATTATTCTTTGTTCTTGTTAAAAGGGTTTGGATTTTGCAATTTTGACTTTCGAGATTATGCCTTTCGACTGTTTTGTGGTTCGGATTTGTTTCTATCCATGAACTTTTTGATTCATTTTGGAAAGGTAAGACCGAATTTCATTTTTGATCCTAGCATTGGGTTAAGCATCCCAATTTTGAATAAGCATCTGAAAAGATCATTTGTGTTTATAATTTTTAGTGTCTCTCTAATTCCTTTCATTCTCGTGTAGGTGACACTCTAAATTGTTTCCCTCTTAAAGAGGAAGGGCGTGGAAATAATTCAATTCCTTATCGAACCATTTGTAATTTTCAAAGTTTTAGAAATGATTCTATTCGGATCATGAACAAAAGGGTTCGAGATCTTGAAAAATTTTTCTTGAGCAAATGGCCCGATTTGAGGACAAATCGCCTTAAAGAGGGAGGGGATGATACGACCACGCCCCGGGCACATTTTTCGACCAGCTCCATAAGTATTTCTTGCACACCCATGCGAGCTAAATTAGCTCAATTGCATCTCAATGAGCTCTGTTTAGTTCGTTTCCAGTTCAATGGGATCGTTTTGCTCATATTGAGTTTATTTTAATTTTACAAACTCATTTGCTGGAATAAATTGAATAAATTGAATAAGTTAATTTAGTTATTTAATTTAGCTCAAATAAGTGTTAGTAAATTAATTAGTTTAAATCTGAACATCTTTAATGTTTCTTGAGTTTAATTGATTGTGTTTTATTTAGTACAGCAATTTAATATGTCTTAGTTAGCTCATTACATCATTTAATATGTTCCAGCCTAAGACAATTTAATTGACGAATTAATGTGTATTTTTTTATTACAGCTAATTGTTGTGTCTTGGCTGCTGATTTATCATGTTTAAGTCAGCCGAATTTATGAGCAGAATTAATGTGTCCTTGTGTGGTTGACGAATTTAATATGCCTTGTTGACCAAATTTTATTTTGTCTTAAACTTGAGTTAATGGCTAATTTAAATGTGTACAGGTGCATGGAAATGGGGACTTTTGACTTTTGATCATTTGAATGAACTTTGTTCAAAGAGTGAGTTTTCTCCTCTCTAAATTCGTACGAGTTTTGATCTGACTTATCTAGCGTGCTAGTGGCGTCTATCGTTCTCTTTTGAACTTATCACCTTGCTTTGGTGTGGCGTTCAACCCTTCTACAATTCTGTAATCCCACCTTGAACCGAATAGAAATCGGGGTGACACTTTTTAGTGTTGAATCGTTTCTGGCGTTTAAGCTCATTTATCCATTCCACCGACTATCCTAGATTTTACCCAACTATAATATCTTTTTACAAAACCGAGCCTTCATTTATCAACTTCCATTTTTCTTATTTTTATCCTTAAATCGAGCCTACTACCCTTATAAATTTACCATCACCTTAGCCAACCTTTAAAACCATTTGAAAGCTTCCGCATCTTTAGCCTTATTTCATCCTATTTTTGATAACTCAACTATTCCTCGTCGACGATCGGGCAATTACGTGAAACGACTCAATTAATCCGGGCCGGATCACATCATTGAATTTTTTTTCAAATTTCCTCTTCTCTTTTTTTTGATTTTTCTTTCAATTACAATATGCTGAAATACAAAGGAAGAAGAGAAAAAAAAATTACAACCTAAATTTTTTTTTTCACGTTACGAACCTACTCCGAGCTTGGTACGAATGTCGGCATTCCTCGTTTTAGTGGCGTCAACCGTCTTTCTATCCGAACTTATCACTTTAATCCCAAAAGTGTGGCGTTCAAGTTATACCGAGGTTCCTATCATCTTTGATAGTAGGTCAAGGTTCCATTTTATTCGTTTTCCATCCATACAACACTCCTTTCTTTTTCACTTTCATCCTTTTCATTTCTTTATTTTTCCAACTCATTTTCAAATCCTCTTTCTTTTACCATATCACTCATTTCTTTTGCACTCTCGTTTCTTCCTTCAATCTCACTCTCTTTTTTGGTTTCCTTTTCTTTTTCGCACTCGTTTTTATTCTCAATCTCATTTTCAATTTTCTTTTCTATCTCCCACTCATCTTCTTTTTCTTTCATTTCTTTTTCATGTTCATTTTCTCGCTCGCGCTCTTTTTCTTTTTCTTTTTCACATGCTATTTCAATTCCATTACACAAGTAGAAATCATCAAAATGAGAAGCCTTTCGTTGAGAATAAGAAAAGGATTCTTCATACAAATGGCAATCTTCTCTTTGTGATAGATCTTCCGTAGCCGAGTACTTTGACACTCTTGAAACACGTGCACCTCTTCGTAAATAATCCTTCGTAGATGAATAAATTGAGGCACTTGTAGAGACATGTTTATCTTTTCGTTTATCATCTCGGAAGGACTCAAACTCGGAGTTTGCTTCTCTTGGTCTCGAACGCATTATTGAATAGAAGTCTTGATAAGAGTCTCTTGTCGAGTAGTGTCGTCGAGATGATCTTAACTCCGTCTCTTGACTCGATGAAATTTGCTTTCGTTGGGCTCTTTTCTCTATTCGATCCAATCGATTATGCAATTTATCAAATTTTGATTTCACCATTCTACGCACTTCTTGCATCAAATATTGGAATTCTGACTCGGAAAATTCTTCTTGAGACAGTTTTTTTTGCTAAAAAGAATAAGTGTTTAAAATAGAAAGTAAATACCTCACCACAAAACCTCGCAAGTCACTCGGAAAGAAAATTTTCACTCCACTCGTGTTTACGCTCGCTTTTGGCTTTTCTTCTCTCGAATGAACTCGCACCAATCACTCTTGCCTTTTTCCACTCGATTTTTCACCTCTCGAAGTTCTTCGCAAACTAAATTGACGAATCAATACCGTTTGGCGTCGGCTTCAAAATTGATTTGGATTGGTGGGTAATGATGTCAGAAATGGTAGGCTATCAAACAAACTAGAAATGGTTAAGTGTGGCTATATAGATAAGGTCCTTCGGGCAACAAGCAATGCTTTTACAAACCCAAAATTAATTTCAATCACTCTTTTTTTTTCAATTTCAATTTTTTTTCTTCTTTTTTTCCTTCAATACTAAATACAAAAAGTAAAAATAAATTGAACACAAACTTTTTTTTATTTTTTTTTCGAATTTTTTTTTCAAGTTTTTTTTATTTTTTTTACAATACCGTAATACCGATAACGTCGATCTTACTCCGATTCAGCTAGCTCTGATACCAAATGATATGATCTCAGTTTAGTAGTTGAGTCTGAGTCGTTTGATTCCCGATATTAAACGAAGAAGTAGATTAGACGAGAAGGAGTTAGAATATATTTGGTACAAAGAAGTAAGATAAGTTCGTGCAAAGTTGGATGTGGATTTGGTTTTAGTCGAAATGGTATGAATAGAATGGAAGAGTTCGGTTTAGGATAATTAAGAAATGGTATTTGGTTTTGGTACGTTTTGGTATTTGGGAATTGGTACGAAATGGTATGGAATTGGTATGAAATGGTATGGTATTTGGTACGAATTGGTAATGGTTCAAAGAGGTCAAGAATGAACCAACACTAAAGAAAAGTGTCGACCCGAAACTTATAGGACCTATATGAATTGGAAATGGTTAAAAAGAACCTTGACCCGATACTTAGGAAAGTATGAACCAAAGGTATCAAAGGTGAACGCCACACTCGGGTTAAGGAGTGATAAGTTCGGAAAAGACTCGGAAAGATGCCACTAAAAGCTTAGATAAGTCTTACGGGCCTCGAACGAAATTTGAGAGAAAATGCCTCACAAATTTGGCAGCAATTCGCTAATTAAAATGTCAAAAGTCCCCATTTCCATGCACCTGTACACATTTAAATTAGCCATTAACTCAAGTTTAAGACAAAATAAAATTTGGTCAACAAGGCATATTAAATTCGTCAACCACACAAGGACACATTAATTCTGCTCATAAATTCGGCTGACTTAAACATGATAAATCAGCAGCCAAGACACAACAATTAGCTGTAATAAAAAAAATACACATTAATTCGTCAATTAAATTGTCTTAGGCTGGAACATATTAAATGATGTAATGAGCTAACTAAGACATATTAAATTGCTGTACTAAATAAAACACAATCAATTAAACTCAAGAAACATTAAAGATGTTCAGATTTAAACTAATTAATTTACTAACACTTATTTGAGCTAAATTAAATAACTAAATTAACTTATTCAATTTATTCAATTTATTCCAGCAAATGAGTTTGTAAAATTAAAATAAACTCAATATGAGCAAAACGATCCCATTGAACTGGAAACGAACTAAACAGAGCTCATTGAGATGCAATTGAGCTAATTTAGCTCGCATGGGTGTGCAAGAAATACTTATGGAGCTGATCGAAAAATGTGCCCGGGGCGTGGTCGTATCACTCATTGAGAATTTGAATTTTCTTTTTGAGTGATTAACGGAGAGGTTTGCTAACTTTTATTTTTGAGTGTTGAGTGTTTATTTTGCAGGTATTTCAAAAAAAAGAGGAAAAAAATAAGATGGTAGTCCGCCGAACCCTTAATAGCCAAATGGGAGACGATTTTGATAACCAAAGGACCAATATTTTCCATTCTAGGTGTTTTATAAAAGGCAACTTATATTCACTTATTATTGATAGTGGGAGTTGTTCGAATCTAGTTAGCAGTTATTTGGTGGATTCCTTAAAGTTACCTTGTATCGAGCACCCTAAGTCGTATCACCTTCAGTGGCTTAATGAATGCTTAGAAGTTAAAGTTACAAAACAGTCCTTGATCACTTTTAAGCTTGGGAATTACGAGGATGAGGTATGGTGTGATGTGGTCCCAATGCATGCGACACACTTGCTCCTTGGACGACCTTGGCAGTTTGATCGTGATGCTACACACCAAGGCAAGCTCAATAGGTACTCTCTTGTGTTTAAAGGCTGAAAATTCACTTTTGCTCCTTTAGATCCCAATGATGAATATAAGGATCAATTAAAAATGATGAAATTTTGTGAGGGGGTAAGGGAGAAAGGACAAATAAAAAAGACAGAGAGAAAAGAGGCTAGTAGTGAAAAAAGTCAAAATCTAAATAGCCCAAAGGTGAGTGAATCCGCAAGTGGTAAAATGAGAGTGAAAAATTTGATGGCAACAAAAAAAGATGTGCGGAGAGCCCTACTCAATAAACAGCCTTGTATCCTTGTGAGGTTTAGGTAAAACTATTTATCTTTATCTAACATTAACGAAAATTTGCCTAGTGTGTTTCAATGTTTTTTGCAGGATTATGAGGATGTTTTTAGTAAGACCCCTAAAGGTTTACCACCTTTACGTGGGATAGAACACTTCCATTGGCCACATATGAAAGATAACTTTCAACTTCAATATCTTTTCGATGAAAGACACTTTCATACGATCAACATAGGCAAGGTTGAAGATGAAATCACACTACATGAGCATGAAGGTAAGCGAGGTAAGGAATTTTTAGCAACTGAGTCCCGTGCAGATTTCAAAATTATTGATAAAACTTTTGGTGACTTAGTTCTTAAAAGATCCCTTCATTTTGATCCGATTAATTATTATTCTTCGATTGTGGTTGATAAAGTCATTACGAAAGGAAGCGTGAGTTGTTATTCTCTTGATTTGCCTTATGTAAAATCCTCAAATTTGTGCAAATCTGTTGTGGTGAATAAGGTTAACTCAATAACGGAGCTTCGAATACACTATGCCCCCAATGAGCGAAGGTTTGTTTTAAATGAAAAAGGTAAAATCGACCCTTATTGATACGAGCTCGTTTCGGATGTAAAGACGAGTCGTAATCTTTCCCGATCGAAATTAGGTAGTGTCGGAATTGAATCAAATTCAAGTCTTGGTGTTTGAAGTTGGATGGCTTTAGGAACAAAGGAGTTTGATGGGTTGTTGTTTGCTGGGTAATTCGATGAAACAAGATCGAACCCTTATTATCAAATAAGGACCCGGGCTTAAGGTTTTCAAAGAAAGAAATGGAAATAGGATAAAAACCGAGACCCTCTATTTAGCAAAATAGGAACCTACGGTATGAAGAACGCCACACCAATGGGTGATAAGTTCGAACAAAGTCAGATTGACGCCACTCGTTGAAGATAAGTCAATTTGAGCTTTGGAGAATAAAGAGAGTGAATTTCTCACTAAAATTATATTTCATTCAGAAATTTGGCAAAAAGTCCTTTTACAAGAAATTCAAGAACTATTTATAGCTTAAGTGACTAGTAGCCGAATAGTCAAGTTCAATACTTAAAAACTAAGTAAGCATTGAACTAATTTTGAGCTAAGATCCATGAATGGTCTTGAATCAATGTTCGGCTGAATATAGACCAAGGAAGAGCTTCAACGAACTTGGAAAATTGGCAGCAGCTACATTCGGCCAATGAAGTTTAATAAGGTCAATAATGAAGCAACTCTTGCTGAAAAATTACCATCATTAATTAGCAACTTGAACAGTCATTTGGAAGTGTGAATGGACGGTTTTGAATGACCATAAGGTGTGAACATCATGAACCGAATAGCCACAATGTACCCAGCAATGTGAAGGAAATAAATGGCAGCTTTGGAGAATGGAAAATCATCTCTTTTGGCCGAATGGTCACTTAGAGAACTTCAACAATCAGCACACCATCTTTAATATAGTCCATGCATGTATCATTTGGTGCATTGAACCCAACATGCATGCATCTTCACATCCATTGAATCTTCATGCATGAATCTGCCCAATGAATCTTCAAATTCGGCTGTACCTAAAAACACACATGAACTTAATTAATTTCAATCAAATTAAGCTGAACTAAGTAAATACATAATGTGAACATCCTAATTTAACATTGAAACAACTTAAATATTAATAAAGCATGACACAAATTCGGTTGAACAGATTTAAGACATGTAATAATTTAGACAAACTAAATGAAATCAAGACATCTTTAATGTAACTAAATTAAGACATATTAAACACTTATATTAAATAAAAACATATTAATAAGCTGTAATAAGACTTAATTAAATGCTTATTTAAATGGTTTAAAATCCAGCAGCAATTTAATTAGCTAGAACGAATTTCAACTTCAAAGAAGTTGAAAATATTCAGCTCGTCTTTAAGCTCTTTGCTTTCATTTTCCTCAATCCGTTCCACCAATGCTAAAATAGCAACTTTAAATCGTTTAGCTCTAGCTCGCGTTATTGGACCAATGGGCAGCTTAATAGCTTCTTGTTCGTTCTCCATTTGGTTCGTAGGCAAGCTCACATCATTCCCCTCCTCTTCAGAACGATTTGTCCTCAAATCGGAATCTGCATCAAACGGAGACAAATCAGAAACGTTAAAAGTCGCGCTAACATTATATTCACCAGGCAAGTCCAATTTATAAGAATTGTCATTAATTCGTTCAAGGACCTGAAACGGTCCATCCCCTCTCGGAAGTAGTTTAGATCGTCGTTGCATAGGAAATCTTTCCTTGCGCATATGCAACCACACCCAATCTCCCGGCTCGAACACAACTCGTTTACGACCTTTGTTAGCATGTTGTTCATAGTTCTTGGTCCTTGCCTCAATGTTTTCTCGAACTCGTTGGTGCAATTGCTTGACGAAATCAGCTTTACGCTTTCCATCTACATGCACAAATTGGTTAGAAGGTAATGGCATTAAATCAAATGGTGTTAACGGATTGAAACCATAAACGATTTCAAAAGGAGAAAATTTGGTAGCTGAGTGAATAGCTCGATTATACGCAAACTCCACATGTGGTAAACATTCTTCCCAAGCCTTCAAATTTTTCCGGATGATAGCTCGAAGCAATGTAGACAAAATCCGATTGACCACTTCGGTTTGGCCGTCCGTTTGCGGATGGAAAGTGGTTGAAAACAGCAACTTCGTTCCAAGGCGCCCCCATAGTGTCCTCCAAAAATGGCTAAGAAACTTCGCATCTCGGTCGGACACAATCGTCCTAGGCATGCCATGCAACCTGACCACTTCTTTGAAAAATAAATTAGCAATATTCACGGCATCATCAGTTTTATGACATGCTATAAAATGAGCCATTTTTGAGAACCTATCTACAACCACAAATATTGAATCTCGGCCATTTTTACTCCTCGGTAAACCTAGCACGAAATCCATTGAGATATCAGACCAAGGGGTTTCGGGAATAGGCAATGGCTTATACAAACCATGGGGCTTAATTCGTGACTTAGCCCGTTTGCATGCAATGCATCGATTACAAAACCGTTCGACATCTCGTCGCATCTTAGGCCAAAAGAAATGTTCGTTGAGCATGGCTAACGTCTTTGTAACTCCGAAGTGCCCCATTAATCCTCCACTATGAGATTCTTCGATCAACACTTCTCGTACGAAACCTTGGGGTATACAAAGCTTTCCTTCTCGGAACAAGTACCCATCATGTCGATAATACTTCTCGTAAGCTCCCTTTGCGCATAACCTAAAGAATTCACTAAAGTCAGCATCGTTGACATATAAATCTTTAAGAAATACAAACCCCATTAACTTAGCATCCAAAATATTTAACAACGCATACCTTTGAGATAGTGCATCAGCCACTACGTTTTCCTTACCTTTTTTATATTTAATAACATATGGAAAAGATTCGAGAAATTCTACCCACTTAGCATGCCGCTTATTCAACTTGTGTTGACCCTTTAAATACTTCAAGGATTCGTGATCGGTATGTATGACGAATTCTTTGGGCCAAAGATAGTGTTGCCACGTCTCTAAGGCTCGAATCAACGAATAGAGCTCCTTGTCATAAGTCGGATAGTTTAAGACGGCACCATTGAGTTTCTCGCTAAAATAGGCAATAGGCCGTCCATCTTGCATCAACACGGCTCCAATGCCTAAACCTGAGGCATCACATTCTAACTCGAAGGTTTTATCAAAATTAGGCAAAGCTAATAACGGTGCATGAGTTAGACAATCTTTAATTTTCAAAAAGGATTTTTCTTGTTCCTCTCCCCAAACGAAGTTGGAATTCTTACGAATAACTCCAGTCAAGGGTGCGGCTAAGGTGCTGAAGTTTGGCACGAATCGACAGTAAAAACTTGCTAATCCATGGAAACTTCGGACTTGGGAGACATTCGTCGGACGGGGCCATTCTTGGATCGCCTTGACCTTCTCTTGATCGACTTCAAGGCCCTCCGAACTAACAACGAAACCTAAAAACACAACCTTGTTAGTGCAAAATTCACATTTCTTTAAATTAGCATACAAAGTTTCTTTCCTCAATACTTCCAAAACAGCCTTCAAATGTAAAACATGATCATCTAAATTTTTACTATAAACTAATATATCATCGAAGTATACGACGCAAAATCTACCAATAAAAGGTCTTAGAACGTGATTCATAAGCCTCATGAACGTGCTTGGGGCGTTCGTTAAGCCAAATGGCATAACGAGCCATTCGTAAAGCCCATGCTTCGTTTTAAACGCAGTCTTCCATTCATCACCCTCACGCATCCGTATTTGGTGATAACCACTCTTAAGATCAATTTTTAAAAACAGACTTGCGCCACTTAGCTCGTCAAGCATATCATCCAATCGTGGTATAGGATGACGATACTTGATAGTTATCTTGTTTATAGCACGGCAGTCCACGCACATCCTCCACGTTCCATCCTTTTTCGGGACAAGCAAAACAGGCACGGCGCATGGACTAAGGCTTTCGCGCACATAGCCCTTTTCAAGGAGTTCATTTACTTACTTTTGTAATTCTTTTGTCTCTTCAGGATTGCTCCGGTAAGCAGGTCGGTTTGGAATCGCGGCTCCCGGCACAAGATCTATTTGGTGTTCGATTCCACGAATAGGTGGTAACCCACTCGGGATTTCTTCCGGGAATACGTCTCGAAATTCCTGCAACACAGACAAAATAGAAGAGGGCAACTTATCATCAAATTCGTTAGTGCCAAGCAAGCTCTCCTTGTACAAAAGAACCAATAATGGTTGTTTCAATAACGTCGATTTTCGAACTTCTCTCTCTTTTACCAACAAATTCTTTTTTTCATTTTCATCACTCGTTTCTTTTTCTTTTGAATCACTCTCTCTTTTTTTATCACTCATCTTTTTGTTTTTCTTCTTTTCTTCACTCTTTTCTTTATTCTTTTCATTTTTTTGCTCTCTCTCGATTTCTTTTGATTTTTCAATCGAGCTCCTCATTTTGAGTTGATCTTCATACACTTGTTTCGGTGATAATGGAGCTAACGTCACCATTCATCCCATGTGTTTGAAAGAGTATCGGTTTGTATATCCGTCATGAATTGCTCGCTTGTCGAATTGCCAAGGCCGCCCCAAAAGAAGATGCCCCGCATGTATTGGTACGACGTCACACATAACTTCATCTTGATACTTCCCAATTGTAAACGAAATCAACACTTGCTTCGTTACCTTCAATTCTCCACCATCGTTAAGCCATTGGAGTTTATACGGATGGGGATGTTTAATGGTGGCCAATCCGAGTTTCTCCACCATCATTGAACTTGCCACATTTGTACAACTTCCCCCATCAATTATAACGCAACAAATCTTACCCTGCACTTGACATCGCGTATGAAAAATGTTTTCGCGTTGTTGATCGTTTTCGGCACCTTGCAAAGTAAGGCTTCTCTTCACCACCAATATTTCTCCATTTTCGGCTTGTTCAACATCTTCTTCATCTTCGGTTTGTTCAATGGCCTCCTTCTCTTGGTCACTTTCAGATTCAATCTCGCCATCGTCTCGAACAAACATCACATTCCGATTTGGACATTGGCTCGCGATGTGGCCCCTTCTAAGGCATTTGAAACATTTTATGTCTCGAGATCGACTTGGTTGGGCTTCCATCTTTCCTTTACTCGTTTCAGCAATCGGTTTGTTGAACTTGGTGGCACCACTTACTTCTTTGTTTCGGCTTGGTATGTCACGTTTGTTGGTCCCTTGCCCCCACCTAGGCATAGAAGAAGTGTTAGAGAAAGTTCGTGACGTACCTTTTCTTTTTAGTTGTTTTTCGACCTTTATGGCCATATGGACCATATCAATAACCTCAACATAGTGGTGTAGTTCGACGATATTTGCGATATCTCGGTTAAGGCCGGCGAGAAATCGAGCCATGGTGGCTTCTCGATCTTCCTCCACATCGGCGCGAATCATGGCCACTTCCATTTCTTTGTAATAATCCTCCACACTTCGTTGGCCTTGAGTTAAGCTTTGGAGCTTTTGATACAACTCCCGGTGATAGTAAGCAGGAATAAAACGCTTTCTCATTATTGCTTTCATTTCCGCCCATGTAGACACGGGACGTTCTCCATTGCGTCTTCGGCTCAACGTGAGTTGATCCCACCATATTATGGCATAGTCGGAGAATTCTATAGCAGCTAACTTCACCTTTTTGCTTTCCGAGTAATTGTGGCACTCGAAAACTAATTCCACCTTCTTCTCCCATTCAAGATAGGCCTCGGGATCCGATCTTCCTTGAAAAGCAGGAATCACCATTTTAATATTCTTTAAATCATCATCGGGCCTCTCTCGATCTCTTTGTTCTCGTGCTCGATGACCTCGTCTCCTTGCACTTTGTCGTGAACCTCGATCACTTTCATCGTCACTTTGTTCATATAGATCATTTGCATGTTGCCATGGACGTTCTCGCTCTCTTCTCGGAATAGGAGGGGTGTTCGCACGTTGGCTTTGTTCCTCCATTTGTTCCATTCGTTCATTGAGAGAATCGAATTGAGGTTGGAACAGACGAGAGATTTCTCGTACGATTGCTTGGACTTGGAGATCGGGCACTCCACCTCCGGGAACGTTTCTCCTCGGTTGAAGGTTTACTCCTCCACCAGCAGCATTCGAAGCTCCTCCACTTATTGCTCGACGATCCGGACTCCTAGACATGTTTAAAATAAGAACAAAATATTTCCTCACCACAAAAACCTCACAAATTCGCTCACAAGAAAAAATTCACTCCTCTCGTGTTTCACTCTATTTTCGGCTTTTATCTTGATGTACTCTCTTGCCTTTTACCTCTCAAATCCAACTCTCGATATTCTAAAAAGCTACCTTAGACTTATCCCACTTGTGGGTCGGCTTCAAAGGCTAAACAAAGGAAAATCGTATGGTTTAGGGTAGGCTCGAAAGAAAGAAAGGTTTAAAGATGTGGCGTATAAAATGAATTCACGAATTGAAATTTTTTTTTAATAGTGTGAAATTTCACTCAAAGGGGTATAAAAGGGTGTATAATATGATTTCGGAAAAATTTTTGTTGAAGTGTTTCCAGACTCTTTTTTTTTTTTACGGATATTTCACGTTCTTTTCGTACGCACCTAGACCGTATGCAATTTTTTTTTCGAAGCTACGATTTACGTACCTAATTTAGCTAGCTCTAATACCAACTGATACGAGCTCGTTTCGGATGTAAAGACGAGTTGTAATCTTTCCCGATCGAAATTAGGTAGTGTCGGAATTGAATCAAATTCAAGTCTTGGTGTTTGAAGTTGGATGGCTTTAGGAACAAAGGAGTTTGATGGGTTGTTGTTTGCTAGGTAATTCGATGAAACAAGATCGAACCCTTATTATCAAATAAGGACCCGGGCTTAAGGTTTTCAAAGAAAGAAATGGAAATAGGATAAAAACCGAGACCCTCTATTTAGCAAAATAGGAACCTACGGTATGAAGAACGCCACACCAATGGGTGATAAGTTCGAACAAAGTCAGATTGACGCCACTCGTTGAAGATAAGTCAATTTGAGCTTTGGAGATTAAAGAGAGTGAATTTCTTACTAAAATTATATTTCATTCAGAAATTTGGCAAAAAGTCCTTTTACAAGAAATTCAAGAACTATTTATAGCTTAAGTGACTAGTAGCCGAATAGTCAAGTTCAATACTTAAAAACTAAGTAAACATTGAACTAATTTTGAGCTAAGATCCATGAATGGTCTTGAATCAATGTTCGGCTGAATATAGACCAAGGAAGAGCTTCAACGAACTTGGAAAATTGGCAGCAGCTACATTCGGCCAATGGAGTTTAATAAGGTCAATAATGAAGCAACTCTTGCTGAAAAATTACCATCATTAATTAGCAACTTGAACAGTCATTTGGAAGTGTGAATGGACGGTTTTGAATGACCATAAGGTGTGAACATCATGAACCGAATAGCCACAATGTACCCAGCAATGTGAAGGAAATAAATGGCAGCTTTGGAGAATGGAAAATCATCTCTTTTGGCCGAATGGTCACTTAGAGAACTTCAACAATCAGCACACCATCTTTAATATAGTCCATGCATGTATCATTTGGTGCATTGAACCCAACATGCATGCATCTTCACATCCATTGAATCTTCATGCATGAATCTGCCCAATGAATCTTCAAATTCGGCTGTACCTAAAAACACACATGAACTTAATTAATTTCAATCAAATTAAGCTGAACTAAGTAAATACATAATGTGAACATCCTAATTTAACATTGAAACAACTTAAATATTAATAAAGCATGACACAAATTCGGTTGAACAGATTTAAGACATGTAATAATTTAGACAAACTAAATGAAATCAAGACATCTTTAATGTAACTAAATTAAGACATATTAAACACTTATATTAAATAAAAACATATTAATAAGCTGTAATAAGACTTAATTAAATGCTTATTTAAATGGTTTAAAATCCAGCAGCAATTTAATTAGCTAGAACGAATTTCAACTTCAAAGAAGTTGAAAATATTCAGCTCGTCTTTAAGCTCTTTGCTTTCATTTTCCTCAATCCGTTCACCAATGCTAAAATAGCAACTTTAAATCGTTTAGCTCTAGCTCGCGTTATTGGACCAATGGGCAGCTTAATAGCTTCTTGTTCGTTCTCCATTTGGTTCGTAGGCAAGCTCACATCACTTATTCTTCTGCTTATCAAGGTAAGATGCTTGAAACCTTTGAAACACTTTTGTACTCCTCGGATAGTGATAAGGATCGTGTTGATGAACACTTAGATCGAAACGTGCTTGACTGTCCTATTTTATTTATTGATGATCTATCTGTTTTGATGGTTGATAAAAAGATTCTTGTTTTTGATAATGCATGTGTGAGTGAATCTATAGACCGTCGATTAATGCATGGTATGATTATGCAACTCTGTGAACCATGTGAATCTTTTCAAATACCTACTTGTGACGATTATGTTTACCATTTGATTTATTACTCGCAATTTATTCATGGTTTGTGGGAACAATTTGAGATGACTGAATACCTTAAAACATGTCCATCTTTGTTTCGAATATTTGACGAGGCAGTGGCGAGTAAATTATATTGTTTGTATGGTAATCTGAATCTGTCCATTCACATGCGTTATACCTGTTCTGTTACGCTTATGATTGGACTACAAGCTTGTTTCGTTGCTATTTACTATCTCATGGCTATTCTTTTCAGTGGACTCAATTGCCATTAGTCCCGTTCGATAGAGAAAGTCGAGTTCATTTGATTTTTTAGATTCGAGACGAATCTTTTTA